>NW_028252158.1:0-277786 GCF_964263255.1 Lissotriton vulgaris
GCTGATTTTCGACAAAAGAGATAACACCCCCCCATTACGTCATGCTTCAGAAATGTGGAAAATGGTCTGTTTTCAAATGTTTTATTTTTGAACGTCATTTCACATTTGTGGGTGGATCATCAGTGTTAGAGCTAAAATTAGCATGTTTAAAGTGATTTTCATGCTTCCAGGGGCCCAAAACACAAGATTTATGGAATGGTTAAAAGTGCATGAAAATGGCCAATTTACTCACTCTGAGTTCTCAAAAAGGGTTTCTTCACCCCGGGAAGTGAAATAAATACCATTTGGAGGCATTTAATGTTCGAGCAAAAACGGCTGATTTTCGACAAAAGAGATAACACCCCCCCATTACGTCATGCTTCAGAAATGTGGAAAATGGTCCGTTTTCAAATGTTTTATTTTTGAACGTCAGTTTACATTTGTAGGTGGATCATCAGTGTTAGAGCTAAAATTAGCATGTTTAAAGTGATTTTCATGCTTCCAGGGGCTCGGGAAGTTAATTAAATACCATTTGGAGGCATTTAATGTTCGAGCAAAAACGGCTGATTTTCGACAAAAGAGATAACACCCCCCCATTACGTCATGCTTCAGAAATGTGGAAAATGGTCCGTTTTCAAATGTTTTATTTTTGAACGTCAGTTCACATTTGTAGGTGGATCATCAGTGTTAGAGCTAAAATTAGCATGTTTAAAGTGATTTTCATGCTTCCAGGGGCCCAAAACACAAGATTTATGGAATGGTTAAAAGTGCATGAAAATGGCCAATTTACTCACTCTGAGTTCTCAAAAAGGGTTTCTTCACCCCGGGAAGTTAATTAAATACCATTTGGAGGCATTTAATGTTCGAGCAAAAACGGCTGATTTTCGACAAAAGAGATAACACCCCCCCATTACGTCATGCTTCAGAAATGTGGAAAATGGTCCGTTTTCAAATGTTTTATTTTTTAATGTCAGTTCACATTTGTAGGTGGATCATCAGTGTTAGAGCTAAAATTAGCATGTTTAAAGTGATTTTCATGCTTCCAGGGGCTCGGGAAGTTAATTAAATACCATTTGGAGGCATTTAATGTTCGAGCAAAAACTGCTGATTTTCGACAAAAGAGATAACACCCCCCCATTACGTCATGCTTCAGAAATGTGGAAAATGGTCCGTTTTCAAATGTTTTATTTTTGAACGTCAGTTCACATTTGTAGGTGGATCATCAGTGTTAGAGCTAAAATTAGCATGTTTAAAGTGATTTTCATGCTTCCAGGGGCTCGGGAAGTGAAATAAATACCATTTGGAGGCATTTAATGTTCGCGCAAAAACGGCTGATTTTCGACAAAAGAGATAACACCCCCCCATTACGTCATGCTTCAGAAATGTGGAAAATGGTCCGTTTTCAAATGTTTTATTTTTGAACGTCAGTTCACATTTGTAGGTGGATCATCAGTGTTAGATCTAAAATTAGCATGTTTAAAGTGATTTTCATGCTTCCAGGGGCTCGGGAAGTGAAATAAATACCATTTGGAGGCATTTAATGTTCGAGCAAAAACGGCTGATTTTCGACAAAAGAGATAACACCCCCCCATTACGTCATGCTTCAGAAATGTGGAAAATGGTCCGTTTTCAAATGTTTTATTTTTGAACGTCAGTTCACATTTGTAGGTGGATCATCAGTGTTAGAGCTAAAATTAGCATGTTTAAAGTGATTTTCATGCTTCCAGGGGCCCAAAACACAAGATTTAAGGAATGGTTAAAAGTGCATGAAAATGGCCAATTTACTCACTCTGAGTTCTCAAAAAGGGTTTCTTCACCCCGGGAAGTTAATTAAATACCATTTGGAGGCATTTAATGTTCGAGCAAAAACGGCTGATTTTCGACAAAAGAGATAACACCCCCCCATTACGTCATGCTTCAGAAATGTGGAAAATGGTCCGTTTTCAAATGTTTTATTTTTGAACGTCAGTTCACATTTGTAGGTGGATCATCAGTGTTAGAGCTAAAATTAGCATGTTTAAAGTGATTTTCATGCTTCCAGGGGCTCGGGAAGTTAATTAAATACCATTTGGAGGCATTTAATGTTCGAGCAAAAACGGCTGATTTTCGACAAAAGAGATAACACCCCCCCATTACGTCATGCTTCAGAAATGTGGAAAATGGTCCGTTTTCAAATGTTTTATTTTTGAACATCAGTTCACATTTGTAGGTGGATCATCAGTGTTAGAGCTAAAATTAGCATGTTTAAAGTGATTTTCATGCTTCCAGGGGCCCAAAACACAAGATTTATGGAATGGTTAAAAGTGCATGAAAATGGCCAATTTACTCACTCTGAGTTCTCAAAAAGGGTTTCTTCACCCCGGGAAGTTAATTAAATACCATTTGGAGGCATTTAATGTTCGAGCAAAAACGGCTGATTTTCGACAAAAGAGATAACACCCCCCCATTACGTCATGCTTCAGAAATGTGGAAAATGGTCCGTTTTCAAATGTTTTATTTTTGAACGTCAGTTCACATTTGTAGGTGGATCATCAGTGTTAGAGCTAAAATTAGCATGTTTAAAGTGATTTTCATGCTTCCAGGGGCTCGGGAAGTTAATTAAATACCATTTGGAGGCATTTAATGTTCAAGCAAAAACGGCTGATTTTCGACAAAAGAGATAACACCCCCCCATTACGTCATGCTTCAGAAATGTGGAAAATGGTCCGTTTTCAAATGTTTTATTTTTGAACATCAGTTCACATTTGTAGGTGGATCATCAGTGTTAGAGCTAAAATTAGCATGTTTAAAGTGATTTTCATGCTTCCAGGGGCCCAAAACACAAGATTTATGGAATGGTTAAAAGTGCATGAAAATGGCCAATTTACTCACTCTGAGTTCTCAAAAAGGGTTTCTTCACCCCGGGAAGTTAATTAAATACCATTTGGAGGCATTTAATGTTCGAGCAAAAACGGCTGATTTTCGACAAAAGAGATAACACCCCCCCATTACGTCATGCTTCAGAAATGTGGAAAATGGTCCGTTTTCAAATGTTTTATTTTTGAACGTCAGTTCACATTTGTAGGTGGATCATCAGTGTTAGAGCTAAAATTAGCATGTTTAAAGTGATTTTCATGCTTCCAGGGGCTCGGGAAGTTAATTAAATACCATTTGGAGGCATTTAATGTTCGAGCAAAAACGGCTGATTTTCGACAAAAGAGATAACACCCCCCCATTACGTCATGCTTCAGAAATGTGGAAAATGGTCCGTTTTCAAATGTTTTATTTTTGAACGTCAGTTCACATTTGTAGGTGGATCATCAGTGTTAGAGCTAAAATTAGCATGTTTAAAGTGATTTTCATGCTTCCAGGGGCCCAAAACACAAGATTTATGGAATGGTTAAAAGTGCATGAAAATGGCCAATTTACTCACTCTGAGTTCTCAAAAAGGGTTTCTTCACCCCGGGAAGTGAAATAAATACCATTTGGAGGCATTTAATGTTCAAACAAAAACGGCTGATTTTCGACAAAAGAGATAACACCCCCCCCATTACGTCATGCTTCAGAAATGTGGAAAATGGTCCGTTTTCAAATGTTTTATTTTTGAACGTCAGTTCACATTTGTAGGTGGATCATCAGTGTTAGAGCTAAAATTAGCATGTTTAAAGTGATTTTCATGCTTCCAGGGGCCCAAAACACAAGATTTATGGAATGGTTAAAAGTGCATGAAAATGGCCAATTTACTCACTCTGAGTTCTCAAAAAGGGTTTCTTCACCCCGGGAAGTTAATTAAATACCATTTGGAGGCATTTAATGTTCGAGCAAAAACGGCTGATTTTCGACAAAAGAGATAACACCCCCCCATTACGTCATGCTTCAGAAATGTGGAAAATGGTCCGTTTTCAAATGTTTTATTTTTGAACGTCAGTTCACATTTGTAGGTGGATCATCAGTGTTAGAGCTAAAATTAGCATGTTTAAAGTGATTTTCATGCTTCCAGGGGCTCGGGAAGTTAATTAAATACCATTTGGAGGCATTTAATGTTCGAGCAAAAACGGCTGATTTTCGACAAAAGAGATAACACCCCCCCATTACGTCATGCTTCAGAAATGTGGAAAATGGTCCGTTTTCAAATGTTTTATTTTTGAACGTCAGTTCACATTTGTAGGTGGATCATCAGTGTTAGAGCTAAAATTAGCATGTTTAAAGTGATTTTCATGCTTCCAGGGGCCCAAAACACAAGATTTATGGAATGGTTAAAAGTGCATGAAAATGGCCAATTTACTCACTCTGAGTTCTCAAAAAGGGTTTCTTCACCCCGGGAAGTTAATTAAATACCATTTGGAGGCATTTAATGTTCGAGCAAAAACGGCTGATTTTCGACAAAAGAGATAACACCCCCCCATTACGTCATGCTTCAGAAATGTAGAAAATGGTCCGTTTTCAAATGTTTTATTTTTGAACGTCAGTTCACATTTGTAGGTGGATCATCAGTGTTAGAGCTAAAATTAGCATGTTTAAAGTGATTTTCATGCTTCCAGGGGCTCGGGAAGTTAATGAAATACCATTTGGAGGCATTTAATGTTCGAGCAAAAACGGCTGATTTTCGACAAAAGAGATAACACCCCCCCATTACGTCATGCTTCAGAAATGTGGAAAATGGTCTGTTTTCAAATGTTTTATTTTTGAACGTCATTTCACATTTGTGGGTGGATCATCAGTGTTAGAGCTAAAATTAGCATGTTTAAAGTGATTTTCATGCTTCCAGGGGCCCAAAACACAAGATTTATGGAATGGTTAAAAGTGCATGAAAATGGCCAATTTACTCACTCTGAGTTCTCAAAAAGGGTTTCTTCACCCCGGGAAGTGAAATAAATACCATTTGGAGGCATTTAATGTTCGAGCAAAAACGGCTGATTTTCGACAAAAGAGATAACACCCCCCCATTACGTCATGCTTCAGAAATGTGGAAAATGGTCCGTTTTCAAATGTTTTATTTTTGAACGTCAGTTTACATTTGTAGGTGGATCATCAGTGTTAGAGCTAAAATTAGCATGTTTAAAGTGATTTTCATGCTTCCAGGGGCTCGGGAAGTTAATTAAATACCATTTGGAGGCATTTAATGTTCGAGCAAAAACGGCTGATTTTCGACAAAAGAGATAACACCCCCCCATTACGTCATGCTTCAGAAATGTGGAAAATGGTCCGTTTTCAAATGTTTTATTTTTGAACGTCAGTTCACATTTGTAGGTGGATCATCAGTGTTAGAGCTAAAATTAGCATGTTTAAAGTGATTTTCATGCTTCCAGGGGCTCGGGAAGTTAATTAAATACCATTTGGAGGCATTTAATGTTCGAGCAAAAACGGCTGATTTTCGACAAAAGAGATAACACCCCCCCATTACGTCATGCTTCAGAAATGTGGAAAATGGTCCGTTTTCAAATGTTTTATTTTTGAACGTCAGTTCACATTTGTAGGTGGATCATCAGTGTTAGAGCTAAAATTAGCATGTTTAAAGTGATTTTCATGCTTCCAGGGGCTCGGGTAGTGAAATAAATACCATTTGGAGGCAGTTAATGTTCGCGCAAAAACGGCTGATTTTCGACAAAAGAGATAACACCCCCCCATTACGTCATGCTTCAGAAATGTGGAAAATGGTCCGTTTTCAAATGTTTTATATTTGAACGTCAGTTCACATTTGTAGGTGGATCATCAGTGTTAGAGCTAAAATTAGCATGTTTAAAGTGATTTTCATGCTTCCAGGGGCTCGGGAAGTGAAATAAATACCATTTGGAGGCATTTAATGTTCGAGCAAAAACGGCTGATTTTCGACAAAAGAGATAACACCCCCCCATTACGTCATGCTTCAGAAATGTGGAAAATGGTCCGTTTTCAAATGTTTTATTTTTGAACGTCAGTTCACATTTGTAGGTGGATCATCAGTGTTAGAGCTAAAATTAGCATGTTTAAAGTGATTTTCATGCTTCCAGGGGCCCAAAACACAAGATTTATGGAATGGTTAAAAGTGCATGAAAATGGCCAATTTACTCACTCTGAGTTCTCAAAAAGGGTTTCTTCACCCCGGGAAGTTAATTAAATACCATTTGGAGGCATTTAATGTTCGAGCAAAAACGGCTGATTTTCGACAAAAGAGATAACACCCCCCCATTACGTCATGCTTCAGAAATGTGGAAAATGGTCCGTTTTCAAATGTTTTATTTTTGAACGTCAGTTCACATTTGTAGGTGGATCATCAGTGTTAGAGCTAAAATTAGCATGTTTAAAGTGATTTTCATGCTTCCAGGGGCTCGGGAAGTTAATTAAATACCATTTGGAGGCATTTAATGTTCGAGCAAAAACGGCTGATTTTCGACAAAAGAGATAACACCCCCCCATTACGTCATGCTTCAGAAATGTGGAAAATGGTCAGTTTTCAAATGTTTTATTTTTGAACGTCAGTTCACATTTGTAGGTGGATCATCAGTGTTAGAGCTAAAATTAGCATGTTTAAAGTGATTTTCATGCTTCCAGGGGCCCAAAACACAAGATTTATGGAATGGTTAAAAGTGCATGAAAATGGCCAATTTACTCACTCTGAGTTCTCAAAAAGGGTTTCTTCACCCCGGGAAGTTAATTAAATACCATTTGGAGGCATTTAATGTTCGAGCAAAAACGGCTGATTTTCGACAAAAGAGATAACACCCCCCCATTACGTCATGCTTCAGAAATGTGGAAAATGGTCCGTTTTCAAATGTTTTATTTTTGAACGTCAGTTCACATTTGTAGGTGGATCATCAGTGTTAGAGCTAAAATTAGCATGTTTAAAGTGATTTTCATGCTTCCAGGGGCTCGGGAAGTTAATTAAATACCATTTGGAGGCATTTAATGTTCAAGCAAAAACGGCTGATTTTCGACAAAAGAGATAACACCCCCCCATTACGTCATGCTTCAGAAATGTGGAAAATGGTCCGTTTTCAAATGTTTTATTTTTGAACATCAGTTCACATTTGTAGGTGGATCATCAGTGTTAGAGCTAAAATTAGCATGTTTAAAGTGATTTTCATGCTTCCAGGGGCCCAAAACACAAGATTTATGGAATGGTTAAAAGTGCATGAAAATGGCCAATTTACTCACTCTGAGTTCTCAAAAAGGGTTTCTTCACCCCGGGAAGTTAATTAAATACCATTTGGAGGCATTTAATGTTCGAGCAAAAACGGCTGATTTTCGACAAAAGAGATAACACCCCCCCATTACGTCATGCTTCAGAAATGTGGAAAATGGTCCGTTTTCAAATGTTTTATTTTTGAACGTCAGTTCACATTTGTAGGTGGATCATCAGTGTTAGAGCTAAAATTAGCATGTTTAAAGTGATTTTCATGCTTCCAGGGGCTCGGGAAGTTAATTAAATACCATTTGGAGGCATTTAATGTTCGAGCAAAAACGGCTGATTTTCGACAAAAGAGATAACACCCCCCCATTACGTCATGCTTCAGAAATGTGGAAAATGGTCCGTTTTCAAATGTTTTATTTTTGAACGTCAGTTCACATTTGTAGGTGGATCATCAGTGTTAGAGCTAAAATTAGCATGTTTAAAGTGATTTTCATGCTTCCAGGGGCCCAAAACACAAGATTTATTGAATGGTTAAAAGTGCATGAAAATGGCCAATTTACTCACTCTGAGTTCTCAAAAAGGGTTTCTTCACCCCGGGAAGTGAAATAAATACCATTTGGAGGCATTTAATGTTCAAACAAAAACGGCTGATTTTCGACAAAAGAGATAACACCCCCCCCATTACGTCATGCTTCAGAAATGTGGAAAATGGTCCGTTTTCAAATGTTTTATTTTTGAACGTCAGTTCACATTTGTAGGTGGATCATCAGTGTTAGAGCTAAAATTAGCATGTTTAAAGTGATTTTCATGCTTCCAGGGGCCCAAAACACAAGATTTATGGAATGGTTAAAAGTGCATGAAAATGGCCAATTTACTCACTCTGAGTTCTCAAAAAGGGTTTCTTCACCCCGGGAAGTTAATTAAATACCATTTGGAGGCATTTAATGTTCGAGCAAAAACGGCTGATTTTCGACAAAAGAGATAACACCCCCCCATTACGTCATGCTTCAGAAATGTGGAAAATGGTCCGTTTTCAAATGTTTTATTTTTGAACGTCAGTTCACATTTGTAGGTGGATCATCAGTGTTAGAGCTAAAATTAGCATGTTTAAAGTGATTTTCATGCTTCCAGGGGCTCGGGAAGTTAATTAAATACCATTTGGAGGCATTTAATGTTCGAGCAAAAACGGCTGATTTTCGACAAAAGAGATAACACCCCCCCATTACGTCATGCTTCAGAAATGTGGAAAATGGTCCGTTTTCAAATGTTTTATTTTTGAACGTCAGTTCACATTTGTAGGTGGATCATCAGTGTTAGAGCTAAAATTAGCATGTTTAAAGTGATTTTCATGCTTCCAGGGGCCCAAAACACAAGATTTATGGAATGGTTAAAAGTGCATGAAAATGGCCAATTTACTCACTCTGAGTTCTCAAAAAGGGTTTCTTCACCCCGGGAAGTTAATTAAATACCATTTGGAGGCATTTAATGTTCGAGCAAAAACGGCTGATTTTCGACAAAAGAGATAACACCCCCCCATTACGTCATGCTTCAGAAATGTAGAAAATGGTCCGTTTTCAAATGTTTTATTTTTGAACGTCAGTTCACATTTGTAGGTGGATCATCAGTGTTAGAGCTAAAATTAGCATGTTTAAAGTGATTTTCATGCTTCCAGGGGCTCGGGAAGTTAATTAAATACCATTTGGAGGCATTTAATGTTCGAGCAAAAACGGCTGATTTTCGACAAAAGAGATAACACCCCCCCATTACGTCATGCTTCAGAAATGTGGAAAATGGTCTGTTTTCAAATGTTTTATTTTTGAACGTCATTTCACATTTGTGGGTGGATCATCAGTGTTAGAGCTAAAATTAGCATGTTTAAAGTGATTTTCATGCTTCCAGGGGCCCAAAACACAAGATTTATGGAATGGTTAGAAGTGCATGAAAATGGCCAATTTACTCACTCTGAGTTCTCAAAAAGGGTTTCTTCACCCCGGGAAGTGAAATAAATACCATTTGGAGGCATTTAATGTTCGAGCAAAAACGGCTGATTTTCGACAAAAGAGATAACACCCCCCCATTACGTCATGCTTCAGAAATGTGGAAAATGGTCCGTTTTCAAATGTTTTATTTTTGAACGTCAGTTTACATTTGTAGGTGGATCATCAGTGTTAGAGCTAAAATTAGCATGTTTAAAGTGATTTTCATGCTTCCAGGGGCTCGGGAAGTTAATTAAATACCATTTGGAGGCATTTAATGTTCGAGCAAAAACGGCTGATTTTCGACAAAAGAGATAACACCCCCCCATTACGTCATGCTTCAGAAATGTGGAAAATGGTCCGTTTTCAAATGTTTTATTTTTGAACGTCAGTTCACATTTGTAGGTGGATCATCAGTGTTAGAGCTAAAATTAGCATGTTTAAAGTGATTTTCATGCTTCCAGGGGCCCAAAACACAAGATTTATGGAATGGTTAAAAGTGCATGAAAATGGCCAATTTACTCACTCTGAGTTCTCAAAAAGGGTTTCTTCACCCCGGGAAGTGAAATAAATACCATTTGGAGGCATTTAATGTTCAAACAAAAACGGCTGATTTTCGACAAAAGAGATAACACCCCCCCCATTACGTCATGCTTCAGAAATGTGGAAAATGGTCCGTTTTCAAATGTTTTATTTTTGAACGTCAGTTCACATTTGTAGGTGGATCATCAGTGTTAGAGCTAAAATTAGCATGTTTAAAGTGATTTTCATGCTTCCAGGGGCCCAAAACACAAGATTTATGGAATGGTTAAAAGTGCATGAAAATGGCCAATTTACTCACTCTGAGTTCTCAAAAAGGGTTTCTTCACCCCGGGAAGTTAATTAAATACCATTTGGAGGCATTTAATGTTCGAGCAAAAACGGCTGATTTTCGACAAAAGAGATAACACCCCCCCATTACGTCATGCTTCAGAAATGTGGAAAATGGTCCGTTTTCAAATGTTTTATTTTTGAACGTCAGTTCACATTTGTAGGTGGATCATCAGTGTTAGAGCTAAAATTAGCATGTTTAAAGTGATTTTCATGCTTCCAGGGGCTCGGGAAGTTAATTAAATACCATTTGGAGGCATTTAATGTTCGAGCAAAAACGGCTGATTTTCGACAAAAGAGATAACACCCCCCCATTACGTCATGCTTCAGAAATGTGGAAAATGGTCCGTTTTCAAATGTTTTATTTTTGAACGTCAGTTCACATTTGTAGGTGGATCATCAGTGTTAGAGCTAAAATTAGCATGTTTAAAGTGATTTTCATGCTTCCAGGGGCCCAAAACACAAGATTTATGGAATGGTTAAAAGTGCATGAAAATGGCCAATTTACTCACTCTGAGTTCTCAAAAAGGGTTTCTTCACCCCGGGAAGTTAATTAAATACCATTTGGAGGCATTTAATGTTCGAGCAAAAACGGCTGATTTTCGACAAAAGAGATAACACCCCCCCATTACGTCATGCTTCAGAAATGTAGAAAATGGTCCGTTTTCAAATGTTTTATTTTTGAACGTCAGTTCACATTTGTAGGTGGATCATCAGTGTTAGAGCTAAAATTAGCATGTTTAAAGTGATTTTCATGCTTCCAGGGGCTCGGGAAGTTAATTAAATACCATTTGGAGGCATTTAATGTTCGAGCAAAAACGGCTGATTTTCGACAAAAGAGATAACACCCCCCCATTACGTCATGCTTCAGAAATGTGGAAAATGGTCTGTTTTCAAATGTTTTATTTTTGAACGTCATTTCACATTTGTGGGTGGATCATCAGTGTTAAAGCTAAAATTAGCATGTTTAAAGTGATTTTCATGCTTCCAGGGGCCCAAAACACAAGATTTATGGAATGGTTAAAAGTGCATGAAAATGGCCAATTTACTCACTCTGAGTTCTCAAAAAGGGTTTCTTCACCCCGGGAAGTGAAATAAATACCATTTGGAGGCATTTAATGTTCGAGCAAAAACGGCTGATTTTCGACAAAAGAGATAACACCCCCCCATTACGTCATGCTTCAGAAATGTGGAAAATGGTCCGTTTTCAAATGTTTTATTTTTGAACGTCAGTTTACATTTGTAGGTGGATCATCAGTGTTAGAGCTAAAATTAGCATGTTTAAAGTGATTTTCATGCTTCCAGGGGCTCGGGAAGTTAATTAAATACCATTTGGAGGCATTTAATGTTCGAGCAAAAACGGCTGATTTTCGACAAAAGAGATAACACCCCCCCATTACGTCATGCTTCAGAAATGTGGAAAATGGTCCGTTTTCAAATGTTTTATTTTTGAACGTCAGTTCACATTTGTAGGTGGATCATCAGTGTTAGAGCTAAAATTAGCATGTTTAAAGTGATTTTCATGCTTCCAGGGGCCCAAAACACAAGATTTATGGAATGGTTAAAAGTGCATGAAAATGGCCAATTTACTCACTCTGAGTTCTCAAAAAGGGTTTCTTCACCCCGGGAAGTTAATTAAATACCATTTGGAGGCATTTAATGTTCGAGCAAAAACGGCTGATTTTCGACAAAAGAGATAACACCCCCCCATTACGTCATGCTTCAGAAATGTGGAAAATGGTCCGTTTTCAAATGTTTTATTTTTGAATGTCAGTTCACATTTGTAGGTGGATCATCAGTGTTAGAGCTAAAATTAGCATGTTTAAAGTGATTTTCATGCTTCCAGGGGCTCGGGAAGTTAATTAAATACCATTTGGAGGCATTTAATGTTCGAGCAAAAACGGCTGATTTTCGACAAAAGAGATAACACCCCCCCATTACGTCATGCTTCAGAAATGTGGAAAATGGTCCGTTTTCAAATGTTTTATTTTTGAACGTCAGTTCACATTTGTAGGTGGATCATCAGTGTTAGAGCTAAAATTAGCATGTTTAAAGTGATTTTCATGCTTCCAGGGGCTCGGGAAGTGAAATAAATACCATTTGGAGGCATTTAATGTTCGCGCAAAAACGGCTGATTTTCGACAAAAGAGATAACACCCCCCCATTACGTCATGCTTCAGAAATGTGGAAAATGGTCCGTTTTCAAATGTTTTATTTTTGAACGTCAGTTCACATTTGTAGGTGGATCATCAGTGTTAGAGCTAAAATTAGCATGTTTAAAGTGATTTTCATGCTTCCAGGGGCTCGGGAAGTGAAATAAATACCATTTGGAGGCATTTAATGTTCGAGCAAAAACGGCTGATTTTCGACAAAAGAGATAACACCCCCCCATTACGTCATGCTTCAGAAATGTGGAAAATGGTCCGTTTTCAAATGTTTTATTTTTGAACGTCAGTTCACATTTGTAGGTGGATCATCAGTGTTAGAGCTAAAATTAGCATGATTAAAGTGATTTTCATGCTTCCAGGGGCCCAAAACACAAGATTTATGGAATGGTTAAAAGTGCATGAAAATGGCCAATTTACTCACTCTGAGTTCTCAAAAAGGGTTTCTTCACCCCGGGAAGTTAATTAAATACCATTTGGAGGCATTTAATGTTCGAGCAAAAACGGCTGATTTTCGACAAAAGAGATAACACCCCCCCATTACGTCATGCTTCAGAAATGTGGAAAATGGTCCGTTTTCAAATGTTTTATTTTTGAACGTCAGTTCACATTTGTAGGTGGATCATCAGTGTTAGAGCTAAAATTAGCATGTTTAAAGTGATTTTCATGCTTCCAGGGGCTCGGGAAGTTAATTAAATACCATTTGGAGGCATTTAATGTTCGAGCAAAAACGGCTGATTTTCGACAAAAGAGATAACACCCCCCCATTACGTCATGCTTCAGAAATGTGGAAAATGGTCCGTTTTCAAATGTTTTATTTTTGAACGTCAGTTCACATTTGTAGGTGGATCATCAGTGTTAGAGCTAAAATTAGCATGTTTAAAGTGATTTTCATGCTTCCAGGGGCCCAAAACACAAGATTTATGGAATGGTTAAAAGTGCATGAAAATGGCCAATTTACTCACTCTGAGTTCTCAAAAAGGGTTTCTTCACCCCGGGAAGTTAATTAAATACCATTTGGAGGCATTTAATGTTCGAGCAAAAACGGCTGATTTTCGACAAAAGAGATAACACCCCCCCATTACGTCATGCTTCAGAAATGTGGAAAATGGTCCGTTTTCAAATGTTTTATTTTTGAACGTCAGTTCACATTTGTAGGTGGATCATCAGTGTTAGAGCTAAAATTAGCATGTTTAAAGTGATTTTCATGCTTCCAGGGGCTCGGGAAGTTAATTAAATACCATTTGGAGGCATTTAATGTTCAAGCAAAAACGGCTGATTTTCGACAAAAGAGATAACACCCCCCCATTACGTCATGCTTCAGAAATGTGGAAAATGGTCCGTTTTCAAATGTTTTATTTTTGAACATCAGTTCACATTTGTAGGTGGATCATCAGTGTTAGAGCTAAAATTAGCATGTTTAAAGTGATTTTCATGCTTCCAGGGGCCCAAAACACAAGATTTATGGAATGGTTAAAAGTGCATGAAAATGGCCAATTTACTCACTCTGAGTTCTCAAAAAGGGTTTCTTCACCCCGGGAAGTTAATTAAATACCATTTGGAGGCATTTAATGTTCGAGCAAAAACGGCTGATTTTCGACAAAAGAGATAACACCCCCCCATTACGTCATGCTTCAGAAATGTGGAAAATGGTCCGTTTTCAAATGTTTTATTTTTGAACGTCAGTTCACATTTGTAGGTGGATCATCAGTGTTAGAGCTAAAATTAGCATGTTTAAAGTGATTTTCATGCTTCCAGGGGCTCGGGAAGTTAATTAAATACCATTTGGAGGCATTTAATGTTCGAGCAAAAACGGCTGATTTTCGACAAAAGAGATAACACCCCCCCATTACGTCATGCTTCAGAAATGTGGAAAATGGTCCGTTTTCAAATGTTTTATTTTTGAACGTCAGTTCACATTTGTAGGTGGATCATCAGTGTTAGAGCTAAAATTAGCATGTTTAAAGTGATTTTCATGCTTCCAGGGGCCCAAAACACAAGATTTATGGAATGGTTAAAAGTGCATGAAAATGGCCAATTTACTCACTCTGAGTTCTCAAAAAGGGTTTCTTCACCCCGGGAAGTGAAATAAATACCATTTGGAGGCATTTAATGTTCAAACAAAAACGGCTGATTTTCGACAAAAGAGATAACACCCCCCCATTACGTCATGCTTCAGAAATGTGGAAAATGGTCCGTTTTCAAATGTTTTATTTTTGAACGTCAGTTCACATTTGTAGGTGGATCATCAGTGTTAGAGCTAAAATTAGCATGTTTAAAGTGATTTTCATGCTTCCAGGGGCCCAAAACACAAGATTTATGGAATGGTTAAAAGTGCATGAAAATGGCCAATTTACTCACTCTGAGTTCTCAAAAAGGGTTTCTTCACCCCGGGAAGTTAATTAAATACCATTTGGAGGCATTTAATGTTCGCGCAAAAACGGCTGATTTTCGACAAAAGAGATAACACCCCCCCATTACGTCATGCTTCAGAAATGTGGAAAATGGTCCGTTTTCAAATGTTTTATTTTTGAACGTCAGTTCACATTTGTAGGTGGATCATCAGTGTTAGATCTAAAATTAGCATGTTTAAAGTGATTTTCATGCTTCCAGGGGCTCGGGAAGTGAAATAAATACCATTTGGAGGCATTTAATGTTCGAGCAAAAACGGCTGATTTTCGACAAAAGAGATAACACCCCCCCATTACGTCATGCTTCAGAAATGTGGAAAATGGTCCGTTTTCAAATGTTTTATTTTTGAACGTCAGTTCACATTTGTAGGTGGATCATCAGTGTTAGAGCTAAAATTAGCATGTTTAAAGTGATTTTCATGCTTCCAGGGGCCCAAAACACAAGATTTATGGAATGGTTAAAAGTGCATGAAAATGGCCAATTTACTCACTCTGAGTTCTCAAAAAGGGTTTCTTCACCCCGGGAAGTTAATTAAATACCATTTGGAGGCATTTAATGTTCGAGCAAAAACGGCTGATTTTCGACAAAAGAGATAACACCCCCCCATTACGTCATGCTTCAGAAATGTGGAAAATGGTCCGTTTTCAAATGTTTTATTTTTGAACGTCAGTTCACATTTGTAGGTGGATCATCAGTGTTAGAGCTAAAATTAGCATGTTTAAAGTGATTTTCATGCTTCCAGGGGCTCGGGAAGTTAATTAAATACCATTTGGAGGCATTTAATGTTCGAGCAAAAACGGCTGATTTTCGACAAAAGAGATAACACCCCCCCATTACGTCATGCTTCAGAAATGTGGAAAATGGTCCGTTTTCAAATGTTTTATTTTTGAACATCAGTTCACATTTGTAGGTGGATCATCAGTGTTAGAGCTAAAATTAGCATGTTTAAAGTGATTTTCATGCTTCCAGGGGCCCAAAACACAAGATTTATGGAATGGTTAAAAGTGCATGAAAATGGCCAATTTACTCACTCTGAGTTCTCAAAAAGGGTTTCTTCACCCCGGGAAGTTAATTAAATACCATTTGGAGGCATTTAATGTTCGAGCAAAAACGGCTGATTTTCGACAAAAGAGATAACACCCCCCCATTACGTCATGCTTCAGAAATGTGGAAAATGGTCCGTTTTCAAATGTTTTATTTTTGAACGTCAGTTCACATTTGTAGGTGGATCATCAGTGTTAGAGCTAAAATTAGCATGTTTAAAGTGATTTTCATGCTTCCAGGGGCTCGGGAAGTTAATTAAATACCATTTGGAGGCATTTAATGTTCAAGCAAAAACGGCTGATTTTCGACAAAAGAGATAACACCCCCCCATTACGTCATGCTTCAGAAATGTGGAAAATGGTCCGTTTTCAAATGTTTTATTTTTGAACATCAGTTCACATTTGTAGGTGGATCATCAGTGTTAGAGCTAAAATTAGCATGTTTAAAGTGATTTTCATGCTTCCAGGGGCCCAAAACACAAGATTTATGGAATGGTTAAAAGTGCATGAAAATGGCCAATTTACTCACTCTGAGTTCTCAAAAAGGGTTTCTTCACCCCGGGAAGTTAATTAAATACCATTTGGAGGCATTTAATGTTCGAGCAAAAACGGCTGATTTTCGACAAAAGAGATAACACCCCCCCATTACGTCATGCTTCAGAAATGTGGAAAATGGTCCGTTTTCAAATGTTTTATTTTTGAACGTCAGTTCACATTTGTAGGTGGATCATCAGTGTTAGAGCTAAAATTAGCATGTTTAAAGTGATTTTCATGCTTCCAGGGGCTCGGGAAGTTAATTAAATACCATTTGGAGGCATTTAATGTTCGAGCAAAAACGGCTGATTTTCGACAAAAGAGATAACACCCCCCCATTACGTCATGCTTCAGAAATGTGGAAAATGGTCCGTTTTCAAATGTTTTATTTTTGAACGTCAGTTCACATTTGTAGGTGGATCATCAGTGTTAGAGCTAAAATTAGCATGTTTAAAGTGATTTTCATGCTTCCAGGGGCCCAAAACACAAGATTTATGGAATGGTTAAAAGTGCATGAAAATGGCCAATTTACTCACTCTGAGTTCTCAAAAAGGGTTTCTTCACCCCGGGAAGTGAAATAAATACCATTTGGAGGCATTTAATGTTCAAACAAAAACGGCTGATTTTCGACAAAAGAGATAACACCCCCCCCATTACGTCATGCTTCAGAAATGTGGAAAATGGTCCGTTTTCAAATGTTTTATTTTTGAACGTCAGTTCACATTTGTAGGTGGATCATCAGTGTTAGAGCTAAAATTAGCATGTTTAAAGTGATTTTCATGCTTCCAGGGGCCCAAAACACAAGATTTATGGAATGGTTAAAAGTGCATGAAAATGGCCAATTTACTCACTCTGAGTTCTCAAAAAGGGTTTCTTCACCCCGGGAAGTTAATTAAATACCATTTGGAGGCATTTAATGTTCGAGCAAAAACGGCTGATTTTCGACAAAAGAGATAACACCCCCCCATTACGTCATGCTTCAGAAATGTGGAAAATGGTCCGTTTTCAAATGTTTTATTTTTGAACATCAGTTCACATTTGTAGGTGGATCATCAGTGTTAGAGCTAAAATTAGCATGTTTAAAGTGATTTTCATGCTTCCAGGGGCTCGGGAAGTTAATTAAATACCATTTGGAGGCATTTAATGTTCGAGCAAAAACGGCTGATTTTCGACAAAAGAGATAACACCCCCCCATTACGTCATGCTTCAGAAATGTGGAAAATGGTCCGTTTTCAAATGTTTTATTTTTGAACGTCAGTTCACATTTGTAGGTGGATCATCAGTGTTAGAGCTAAAATTAGCATGTTTAAAGTGATTTTCATGCTTCCAGGGGCCCAAAACACAAGATTTATGGAATGGTTAAAAGTGCATGAAAATGGCCAATTTACTCACTCTGAGTTCTCAAAAAGGGTTTCTTCACCCCGGGAAGTTAATTAAATACCATTTGGAGGCATTTAATGTTCGAGCAAAAACGGCTGATTTTCGACAAAAGAGATAACACCCCCCCATTACGTCATGCTTCAGAAATGTAGAAAATGGTCCGTTTTCAAATGTTTTATTTTTGAACGTCAGTTCACATTTGTAGGTGGATCATCAGTGTTAGAGCTAAAATTAGCATGTTTAAAGTGATTTTCATGCTTCCAGGGGCTCGGGAAGTTAATGAAATACCATTTGGAGGCATTTAATGTTCGAGCAAAAACGGCTGATTTTCGACAAAAGAGATAACACCCCCCCATTACGTCATGCTTCAGAAATGTGGAAAATGGTCTGTTTTCAAATGTTTTATTTTTGAACGTCATTTCACATTTGTGGGTGGATCATCAGTGTTAGAGCTAAAATTAGCATGTTTAAAGTGATTTTCATGCTTCCAGGGGCCCAAAACACAAGATTTATGGAATGGTTAAAAGTGCATGAAAATGGCCAATTTACTCACTCTGAGTTCTCAAAAAGGGTTTCTTCACCCCGGGAAGTGAAATAAATACCATTTGGAGGCATTTAATGTTCGAGCAAAAACGGCTGATTTTCGACAAAAGAGATAACACCCCCCCATTACGTCATGCTTCAGAAATGTGGAAAATGGTCCGTTTTCAAATGTTTTATTTTTGAACGTCAGTTTACATTTGTAGGTGGATCATCAGTGTTAGAGCTAAAATTAGCATGTTTAAAGTGATTTTCATGCTTCCAGGGGCTCGGGAAGTTAATTAAATACCATTTGGAGGCATTTAATGTTCGAGCAAAAACGGCAGATTTTCGACAAAAGAGATAACACCCCCCCATTACGTCATGCTTCAGAAATGTGGAAAATGGTCCGTTTTCAAATGTTTTATTTTTGAACGTCATTTCACATTTGTGGGTGGATCATCAGTGTTAGAGCTAAAATTAGCATGTTTAAAGTGATTTTCATGCTTCCAGGGGCCCAAAACACAAGATTTATGGAATGGTTAGAAGTGCATGAAAATGGCCAATTTACTCACTCTGAGTTCTCAAAAAGGGTTTCTTCACCCCGGGAAGTGAAATAAATACCATTTGGAGGCATTTAATGTTCGAGCAAAAACGGCTGATTTTCGACAAAAGAGATAACACCCCCCCATTACGTCATGCTTCAGAAATGTGGAAAATGGTCCGTTTTCAAATGTTTTATTTTTGAACGTCAGTTTACATTTGTAGGTGGATCATCAGTGTTAGAGCTAAAATTAGCATGTTTAAAGTGATTTTCATGCTTCCAGGGGCTCGGGAAGTTAATTAAATACCATTTGGAGGCATTTAATGTTCGAGCAAAAACTGCTGATTTTCGACAAAAGAGATAACACCCCCCCATTACGTCATGCTTCAGAAATGTGGAAAATGGTCCGTTTTCAAATGTTTTATTTTTGAACGTCAGTTCACATTTGTAGGTGGATCATCAGTGTTAGAGCTAAAATTAGCATGTTTAAAGTGATTTTCATGCTTCCAGGGGCCCAAAACACAAGATTTATGGAATGGTTAAAAGTGCATGAAAATGGCCAATTTACTCACTCTGAGTTCTCAAAAAGGGTTTCTTCACCCCGGGAAGTGAAATAAATACCATTTGGAGGCATTTAATGTTCAAACAAAAACGGCTGATTTTCGACAAAAGAGATAACACCCCCCCCATTACGTCATGCTTCAGAAATGTGGAAAATGGTCCGTTTTCAAATGTTTTATTTTTGAACGTCAGTTCACATTTGTAGGTGGATCATCAGTGTTAGAGCTAAAATTAGCATGTTTAAAGTGATTTTCATGCTTCCAGGGGCCCAAAACACAAGATTTATGGAATGGTTAAAAGTGCATGAAAATGGCCAATTTACTCACTCTGAGTTCTCAAAAAGGGTTTCTTCACCCCGGGAAGTTAATTAAATACCATTTGGAGGCATTTAATGTTCGAGCAAAAACGGCTGATTTTCGACAAAAGAGATAACACCCCCCCATTACGTCATGCTTCAGAAATGTGGAAAATGGTCCGTTTTCAAATGTTTTATTTTTGAACGTCAGTTCACATTTGTAGGTGGATCATCAGTGTTAGAGCTAAAATTAGCATGTTTAAAGTGATTTTCATGCTTCCAGGGGCTCGGGAAGTTAATTAAATACCATTTGGAGGCATTTAATGTTCGAGCAAAAACGGCTGATTTTCGACAAAAGAGATAACACCCCCCCATTACGTCATGCTTCAGAAATGTGGAAAATGGTCCGTTTTCAAATGTTTTATTTTTGAACGTCAGTTCACATTTGTAGGTGGATCATCAGTGTTAGAGCTAAAATTAGCATGTTTAAAGTGATTTTCATGCTTCCAGGGGCCCAAAACACAAGATTTATGGAATGGTTAAAAGTGCATGAAAATGGCCAATTTACTCACTCTGAGTTCTCAAAAAGGGTTTCTTCACCCCGGGAAGTTAATTAAATACCATTTGGAGGCATTTAATGTTCGAGCAAAAACGGCTGATTTTCGACAAAAGAGATAACACCCCCCCATTACGTCATGCTTCAGAAATGTGGAAAATGGTCCGTTTTCAAATGTTTTATTTTTGAACGTCAGTTCACATTTGTAGGTGGATCATCAGTGTTAGAGCTAAAATTAGCATGTTTAAAGTGATTTTCATGCTTCCAGGGGCTCGGGAAGTTAATTAAATACCATTTGGAGGCATTTAATGTTCGAGCAAAAACGGCTGATTTTCGACAAAAGAGATAACACCCCCCCATTACGTCATGCTTCAGAAATGTGGAAAATGGTCCGTTTTCAAATGTTTTATTTTTGAACATCAGTTCACATTTGTAGGTGGATCATCAGTGTTAGAGCTAAAATTAGCATGTTTAAAGTGATTTTCATGCTTCCAGGGGCCCAAAACACAAGATTTATGGAATGGTTAAAAGTGCATGAAAATGGCCAATTTACTCACTCTGAGTTCTCAAAAAGGGTTTCTTCACCCCGGGAAGTTAATTAAATACCATTTGGAGGCATTTAATGTTCGAGCAAAAACGGCTGATTTTCGACAAAAGAGATAACACCCCCCCATTACGTCATGCTTCAGAAATGTGGAAAATGGTCCGTTTTCAAATGTTTTATTTTTGAACGTCAGTTCACATTTGTAGGTGGATCATCAGTGTTAGAGCTAAAATTAGCATGTTTAAAGTGATTTTCATGCTTCCAGGGGCTCGGGAAGTTAATTAAATACCATTTGGAGGCATTTAATGTTCAAGCAAAAACGGCTGATTTTCGACAAAAGAGATAACACCCCCCCATTACGTCATGCTTCAGAAATGTGGAAAATGGTCCGTTTTCAAATGTTTTATTTTTGAACATCAGTTCACATTTGTAGGTGGATCATCAGTGTTAGAGCTAAAATTAGCATGTTTAAAGTGATTTTCATGCTTCCAGGGGCCCAAAACACAAGATTTATGGAATGGTTAAAAGTGCATGAAAATGGCCAATTTACTCACTCTGAGTTCTCAAAAAGGGTTTCTTCACCCCGGGAAGTTAATTAAATACCATTTGGAGGCATTTAATGTTCGAGCAAAAACGGCTGATTTTCGACAAAAGAGATAACACCCCCCCATTACGTCATGCTTCAGAAATGTGGAAAATGGTCCGTTTTCAAATGTTTTATTTTTGAACGTCAGTTCACATTTGTAGGTGGATCATCAGTGTTAGAGCTAAAATTAGCATGTTTAAAGTGATTTTCATGCTTCCAGGGGCTCGGGAAGTTAATTAAATACCATTTGGAGGCATTTAATGTTCGAGCAAAAACGGCTGATTTTCGACAAAAGAGATAACACCCCCCCATTACGTCATGCTTCAGAAATGTGGAAAATGGTCCGTTTTCAAATGTTTTATTTTTGAACGTCAGTTCACATTTGTAGGTGGATCATCAGTGTTAGAGCTAAAATTAGCATGTTTAAAGTGATTTTCATGCTTCCAGGGGCCCAAAACACAAGATTTATGGAATGGTTAAAAGTGCATGAAAATGGCCAATTTACTCACTCTGAGTTCTCAAAAAGGGTTTCTTCACCCCGGGAAGTGAAATAAATACCATTTGGAGGCATTTAATGTTCAAACAAAAACGGCTGATTTTCGACAAAAGAGATAACACCCCCCCCATTACGTCATGCTTCAGAAATGTGGAAAATGGTCCGTTTTCAAATGTTTTATTTTTGAACGTCAGTTCACATTTGTAGGTGGATCATCAGTGTTAGAGCTAAAATTAGCATGTTTAAAGTGATTTTCATGCTTCCAGGGGCCCAAAACACAAGATTTATGGAATGGTTAAAAGTGCATGAAAATGGCCAATTTACTCACTCTGAGTTCTCAAAAAGGGTTTCTTCACCCCGGGAAGTTAATTAAATACCATTTGGAGGCATTTAATGTTCGAGCAAAAACGGCTGATTTTCGACAAAAGAGATAACACCCCCCCATTACGTCATGCTTCAGAAATGTGGAAAATGGTCCGTTTTCAAATGTTTTATTTTTGAACATCAGTTCACATTTGTAGGTGGATCATCAGTGTTAGAGCTAAAATTAGCATGTTTAAAGTGATTTTCATGCTTCCAGGGGCTCGGGAAGTTAATTAAATACCATTTGGAGGCATTTAATGTTCGAGCAAAAACGGCTGATTTTCGACAAAAGAGATAACACCCCCCCATTACGTCATGCTTCAGAAATGTGGAAAATGGTCCGTTTTCAAATGTTTTATTTTTGAACGTCAGTTCACATTTGTAGGTGGATCATCAGTGTTAGAGCTAAAATTAGCATGTTTAAAGTGATTTTCATGCTTCCAGGGGCCCAAAACACAAGATTTATGGAATGGTTAAAAGTGCATGAAAATGGCCAATTTACTCACTCTGAGTTCTCAAAAAGGGTTTCTTCACCCCGGGAAGTTAATTAAATACCATTTGGAGGCATTTAATGTTCGAGCAAAAACGGCTGATTTTCGACAAAAGAGATAACACCCCCCCATTACGTCATGCTTCAGAAATGTAGAAAATGGTCCGTTTTCAAATGTTTTATTTTTGAACGTCAGTTCACATTTGTAGGTGGATCATCAGTGTTAGAGCTAAAATTAGCATGTTTAAAGTGATTTTCATGCTTCCAGGGGCTCGGGAAGTTAATGAAATACCATTTGGAGGCATTTAATGTTCGAGCAAAAACGGCTGATTTTCGACAAAAGAGATAACACCCCCCCATTACGTCATGCTTCAGAAATGTGGAAAATGGTCTGTTTTCAAATGTTTTATTTTTGAACGTCATTTCACATTTGTGGGTGGATCATCAGTGTTAGAGCTAAAATTAGCATGTTTAAAGTGATTTTCATGCTTCCAGGGGCCCAAAACACAAGATTTATGGAATGGTTAAAAGTGCATGAAAATGGCCAATTTACTCACTCTGAGTTCTCAAAAAGGGTTTCTTCACCCCGGGAAGTGAAATAAATACCATTTGGAGGCATTTAATGTTCGAGCAAAAACGGCTGATTTTCGACAAAAGAGATAACACCCCCCCATTACGTCATGCTTCAGAAATGTGGAAAATGGTCCGTTTTCAAATGTTTTATTTTTGAACGTCAGTTTACATTTGTAGGTGGATCATCAGTGTTAGAGCTAAAATTAGCATGTTTAAAGTGATTTTCATGCTTCCAGGGGCTCGGGAAGTTAATTAAATACCATTTGGAGGCATTTAATGTTCGAGCAAAAACGGCAGATTTTCGACAAAAGAGATAACACCCCCCCATTACGTCATGCTTCAGAAATGTGGAAAATGGTCCGTTTTCAAATGTTTTATTTTTGAACGTCATTTCACATTTGTGGGTGGATCATCAGTGTTAGAGCTAAAATTAGCATGTTTAAAGTGATTTTCATGCTTCCAGGGGCCCAAAACACAAGATTTATGGAATGGTTAGAAGTGCATGAAAATGGCCAATTTACTCACTCTGAGTTCTCAAAAAGGGTTTCTTCACCCCGGGAAGTGAAATAAATACCATTTGGAGGCATTTAATGTTCGAGCAAAAACGGCTGATTTTCGACAAAAGAGATAACACCCCCCCATTACGTCATGCTTCAGAAATGTGGAAAATGGTCCGTTTTCAAATGTTTTATTTTTGAACGTCAGTTTACATTTGTAGGTGGATCATCAGTGTTAGAGCTAAAATTAGCATGTTTAAAGTGATTTTCATGCTTCCAGGGGCTCGGGAAGTTAATTAAATACCATTTGGAGGCATTTAATGTTCGAGCAAAAACTGCTGATTTTCGACAAAAGAGATAACACCCCCCCATTACGTCATGCTTCAGAAATGTGGAAAATGGTCCGTTTTCAAATGTTTTATTTTTGAACGTCAGTTCACATTTGTAGGTGGATCATCAGTGTTAGAGCTAAAATTAGCATGTTTAAAGTGATTTTCATGCTTCCAGGGGCCCAAAACACAAGATTTATGGAATGGTTAAAAGTGCATGAAAATGGCCAATTTACTCACTCTGAGTTCTCAAAAAGGGTTTCTTCACCCCGGGAAGTGAAATAAATACCATTTGGAGGCATTTAATGTTCAAACAAAAACGGCTGATTTTCGACAAAAGAGATAACACCCCCCCCATTACGTCATGCTTCAGAAATGTGGAAAATGGTCCGTTTTCAAATGTTTTATTTTTGAACGTCAGTTCACATTTGTAGGTGGATCATCAGTGTTAGAGCTAAAATTAGCATGTTTAAAGTGATTTTCATGCTTCCAGGGGCCCAAAACACAAGATTTATGGAATGGTTAAAAGTGCATGAAAATGGCCAATTTACTCACTCTGAGTTCTCAAAAAGGGTTTCTTCACCCCGGGAAGTTAATTAAATACCATTTGGAGGCATTTAATGTTCGAGCAAAAACGGCTGATTTTCGACAAAAGAGATAACACCCCCCCATTACGTCATGCTTCAGAAATGTGGAAAATGGTCCGTTTTCAAATGTTTTATTTTTGAACGTCAGTTCACATTTGTAGGTGGATCATCAGTGTTAGAGCTAAAATTAGCATGTTTAAAGTGATTTTCATGCTTCCAGGGGCTCGGGAAGTTAATTAAATACCATTTGGAGGCATTTAATGTTCGAGCAAAAACGGCTGATTTTCGACAAAAGAGATAACACCCCCCCATTACGTCATGCTTCAGAAATGTGGAAAATGGTCCGTTTTCAAATGTTTTATTTTTGAACGTCAGTTCACATTTGTAGGTGGATCATCAGTGTTAGAGCTAAAATTAGCATGTTTAAAGTGATTTTCATGCTTCCAGGGGCCCAAAACACAAGATTTATGGAATGGTTAAAAGTGCATGAAAATGGCCAATTTACTCACTCTGAGTTCTCAAAAAGGGTTTCTTCACCCCGGGAAGTTAATTAAATACCATTTGGAGGCATTTAATGTTCGAGCAAAAACGGCTGATTTTCGACAAAAGAGATAACACCCCCCCATTACGTCATGCTTCAGAAATGTAGAAAATGGTCCGTTTTCAAATGTTTTATTTTTGAACGTCAGTTCACATTTGTAGGTGGATCATCAGTGTTAGAGCTAAAATTAGCATGTTTAAAGTGATTTTCATGCTTCCAGGGGCTCGGGAAGTTAATTAAATACCATTTGGAGGCATTTAATGTTCGAGCAAAAACGGCTGATTTTCGACAAAAGAGATAACACCCCCCCCATTACGTCATGCTTCAGAAATGTGGAAAATGGTCTGTTTTCAAATGTTTTATTTTTGAACGTCATTTCACATTTGTGGGTGGATCATCAGTGTTAAAGCTAAAATTAGCATGTTTAAAGTGATTTTCATGCTTCCAGGGGCCCAAAACACAAGATTTATGGAATGGTTAAAAGTGCATGAAAATGGCCAATTTACTCACTCTGAGTTCTCAAAAAGGGTTTCTTCACCCCGGGAAGTGAAATAAATACCATTTGGAGGCATTTAATGTTCGAGCAAAAACGGCTGATTTTCGACAAAAGAGATAACACCCCCCCATTACGTCATGCTTCAGAAATGTGGAAAATGGTCCGTTTTCAAATGTTTTATTTTTGAACGTCAGTTTACATTTGTAGGTGGATCATCAGTGTTAGAGCTAAAATTAGCATGTTTAAAGTGATTTTCATGCTTCCAGGGGCTCGGGAAGTTAATTAAATACCATTTGGAGGCATTTAATGTTCGAGCAAAAACGGCTGATTTTCGACAAAAGAGATAACACCCCCCCATTACGTCATGCTTCAGAAATGTGGAAAATGGTCCGTTTTCAAATGTTTTATTTTTGAACGTCAGTTCACATTTGTAGGTGGATCATCAGTGTTAGAGCTAAAATTAGCATGTTTAAAGTGATTTTCATGCTTCCAGGGGCCCAAAACACAAGATTTATGGAATGGTTAAAAGTGCATGAAAATGGCCAATTTACTCACTCTGAGTTCTCAAAAAGGGTTTCTTCACCCCGGGAAGTTAATTAAATACCATTTGGAGGCATTTAATGTTCGAGCAAAAACGGCTGATTTTCGACAAAAGAGATAACACCCCCCCATTACGTCATGCTTCAGAAATGTGGAAAATGGTCCGTTTTCAAATGTTTTATTTTTGAATGTCAGTTCACATTTGTAGGTGGATCATCAGTGTTAGAGCTAAAATTAGCATGTTTAAAGTGATTTTCATGCTTCCAGGGGCTCGGGAAGTTAATTAAATACCATTTGGAGGCATTTAATGTTCGAGCAAAAACGGCAGATTTTCGACAAAAGAGATAACACCCCCCCATTACGTCATGCTTCAGAAATGTGGAAAATGGTCCGTTTTCAAATGTTTTATTTTTGAACGTCAGTTCACATTTGTAGGTGGATCATCAGTGTTAGAGCTAAAATTAGCATGTTTAAAGTGATTTTCATGCTTCCAGGGGCTCGGGAAGTGAAATAAATACCATTTGGAGGCATTTAATGTTCGCGCAAAAACGGCTGATTTTCGACAAAAGAGATAACACCCCCCCATTACGTCATGCTTCAGAAATGTGGAAAATGGTCCGTTTTCAAATGTTTTATTTTTGAACGTCAGTTCACATTTGTAGGTGGATCATCAGTGTTAGAGCTAAAATTAGCATGTTTAAAGTGATTTTCATGCTTCCAGGGGCTCGGGAAGTGAAATAAATACCATTTGGAGGCATTTAATGTTCGAGCAAAAACGGCTGATTTTCGACAAAAGAGATAACACCCCCCCCATTACGTCATGCTTCAGAAATGTGGAAAATGGTCCGTTTTCAAATGTTTTATTTTTGAACGTCAGTTCACATTTGTAGGTGGATCATCAGTGTTAGAGCTAAAATTAGCATGTTTAAAGTGATTTTCATGCTTCCAGGGGCCCAAAACACAAGATTTATGGAATGGTTAAAAGTGCATGAAAATGGCCAATTTACTCACTCTGAGTTCTCAAAAAGGGTTTCTTCACCCCGGGAAGTTAATTAAATACCATTTGGAGGCATTTAATGTTCGAGCAAAAACGGCTGATTTTCGACAAAAGAGATAACACCCCCCCATTACGTCATGCTTCAGAAATGTGGAAAATGGTCCGTTTTCAAATGTTTTATTTTTGAACGTCAGTTCACATTTGTAGGTGGATCATCAGTGTTAGAGCTAAAATTAGCATGTTTAAAGTGATTTTCATGCTTCCAGGGGCTCGGGAAGTTAATTAAATACCATTTGGAGGCATTTAATGTTCGAGCAAAAACGGCTGATTTTCGACAAAAGAGATAACACCCCCCCATTACGTCATGCTTCAGAAATGTGGAAAATGGTCCGTTTTCAAATGTTTTATTTTTGAACGTCAGTTCACATTTGTAGGTGGATCATCAGTGTTAGAGCTAAAATTAGCATGTTTAAAGTGATTTTCATGCTTCCAGGGGCCCAAAACACAAGATTTATGGAATGGTTAAAAGTGCATGAAAATGGCCAATTTACTCACTCTGAGTTCTCAAAAAGGGTTTCTTCACCCCGGGAAGTTAATTAAATACCATTTGGAGGCATTTAATGTTCGAGCAAAAACGGCTGATTTTCGACAAAAGAGATAACACCCCCCCATTACGTCATGCTTCAGAAATGTGGAAAATGGTCCGTTTTCAAATGTTTTATTTTTGAACGTCAGTTCACATTTGTAGGTGGATCATCAGTGTTAGAGCTAAAATTAGCATGTTTAAAGTGATTTTCATGCTTCCAGGGGCTCGGGAAGTTAATTAAATACCATTTGGAGGCATTTAATGTTCAAGCAAAAACGGCTGATTTTCGACAAAAGAGATAACACCCCCCCATTACGTCATGCTTCAGAAATGTGGAAAATGGTCCGTTTTCAAATGTTTTATTTTTGAACATCAGTTCACATTTGTAGGTGGATCATCAGTGTTAGAGCTAAAATTAGCATGTTTAAAGTGATTTTCATGCTTCCAGGGGCCCAAAACACAAGATTTATGGAATGGTTAAAAGTGCATGAAAATGGCCAATTTACTCACTCTGAGTTCTCAAAAAGGGTTTCTTCACCCCGGGAAGTTAATTAAATACCATTTGGAGGCATTTAATGTTCGAGCAAAAACGGCTGATTTTCGACAAAAGAGATAACACCCCCCCATTACGTCATGCTTCAGAAATGTGGAAAATGGTCCGTTTTCAAATGTTTTATTTTTGAACGTCAGTTCACATTTGTAGGTGGATCATCAGTGTTAGAGCTAAAATTAGCATGTTTAAAGTGATTTTCATGCTTCCAGGGGCTCGGGAAGTTAATTAAATACCATTTGGAGGCATTTAATGTTCGAGCAAAAACGGCTGATTTTCGACAAAAGAGATAACACCCCCCCATTACGTCATGCTTCAGAAATGTGGAAAATGGTCTGTTTTCAAATGTTTTATTTTTGAACGTCAGTTCACATTTGTAGGTGGATCATCAGTGTTAGAGCTAAAATTAGCATGTTTAAAGTGATTTTCATGCTTCCAGGGGCCCAAAACACAAGATTTATGGAATGGTTAAAAGTGCATGAAAATGGCCAATTTACTCACTCTGAGTTCTCAAAAAGGGTTTCTTCACCCCGGGAAGTGAAATAAATACCATTTGGAGGCATTTAATGTTCAAACAAAAACGGCTGATTTTCGACAAAAGAGATAACACCCCCCCCATTACGTCATGCTTCAGAAATGTGGAAAATGGTCCGTTTTCAAATGTTTTATTTTTGAACGTCAGTTCACATTTGTAGGTGGATCATCAGTGTTAGAGCTAAAATTAGCATGTTTAAAGTGATTTTCATGCTTCCAGGGGCCCAAAACACAAGATTTATGGAATGGTTAAAAGTGCATGAAAATGGCCAATTTACTCACTCTGAGTTCTCAAAAAGTGTTTCTTCACCCCGGGAAGTTAATTAAATACCATTTGGAGGCATTTAATGTTCGAGCAAAAACGGCTGATTTTCGACAAAAGAGATAACACCCCCCCATTACGTCATGCTTCAGAAATGTGGAAAATGGTCCGTTTTCAAATGTTTTATTTTTGAACGTCAGTTCACATTTGTAGGTGGATCATCAGTGTTAGAGCTAAAATTAGCATGTTTAAAGTGATTTTCATGCTTCCAGGGGCTCGGGAAGTTAATTAAATACCATTTGGAGGCATTTAATGTTCGAGCAAAAACGGCTGATTTTCGACAAAAGAGATAACACCCCCCCATTACGTCATGCTTCAGAAATGTGGAAAATGGTCCGTTTTCAAATGTTTTATTTTTGAACGTCAGTTCACATTTGTAGGTGGATCATCAGTGTTAGAGCTAAAATTAGCATGTTTAAAGTGATTTTCATGCTTCCAGGGGCCCAAAACACAAGATTTATGGAATGGTTAAAAGTGCATGAAAATGGCCAATTTACTCACTCTGAGTTCTCAAAAAGGGTTTCTTCACCCCGGGAAGTTAATTAAATACCATTTGGAGGCATTTAATGTTCGAGCAAAAACGGCTGATTTTCGACAAAAGAGATAACACCCCCCCATTACGTCATGCTTCAGAAATGTAGAAAATGGTCCGTTTTCAAATGTTTTATTTTTGAACGTCAGTTCACATTTGTAGGTGGATCATCAGTGTTAGAGCTAAAATTAGCATGTTTAAAGTGATTTTCATGCTTCCAGGGGCTCGGGAAGTTAATTAAATACCATTTGGAGGCATTTAATGTTCGAGCAAAAACGGCTGATTTTCGACAAAAGAGATAACACCCCCCCCATTACGTCATGCTTCAGAAATGTGGAAAATGGTCTGTTTTCAAATGTTTTATTTTTGAACGTCATTTCACATTTGTGGGTGGATCATCAGTGTTAGAGCTAAAATTAGCATGTTTAAAGTGATTTTCATGCTTCCAGGGGCCCAAAACACAAGATTTATGGAATGGTTAAAAGTGCATGAAAATGGCCAATTTACTCACTCTGAGTTCTCAAAAAGGGTTTCTTCACCCCGGGAAGTGAAATAAATACCATTTGGAGGCATTTAATGTTCGAGCAAAAACGGCTGATTTTCGACAAAAGAGATAACACCCCCCCATTACGTCATGCTTCAGAAATGTGGAAAATGGTCCGTTTTCAAATGTTTTATTTTTGAACGTCAGTTTACATTTGTAGGTGGATCATCAGTGTTAGAGCTAAAATTAGCATGTTTAAAGTGATTTTCATGCTTCCAGGGGCTCGGGAAGTTAATTAAATACCATTTGGAGGCATTTAATGTTCGAGCAAAAACGGCTGATTTTCGACAAAAGAGATAACACCCCCCCATTACGTCATGCTTCAGAAATGTGGAAAATGGTCCGTTTTCAAATGTTTTATTTTTGAACGTCAGTTCACATTTGTAGGTGGATCATCAGTGTTAGAGCTAAAATTAGCATGTTTAAAGTGATTTTCATGCTTCCAGGGGCCCAAAACACAAGATTTATGGAATGGTTAAAAGTGCATGAAAATGGCCAATTTACTCACTCTGAGTTCTCAAAAAGGGTTTCTTCACCCCGGGAAGTTAATTAAATACCATTTGGAGGCATTTAATGTTCGAGCAAAAACGGCTGATTTTCGACAAAAGAGATAACACCCCCCCATTACGTCATGCTTCAGAAATGTGGAAAATGGTCCGTTTTCAAATGTTTTATTTTTGAATGTCAGTTCACATTTGTAGGTGGATCATCAGTGTTAGAGCTAAAATTAGCATGTTTAAAGTGATTTTCATGCTTCCAGGGGCTCGGGAAGTTAATTAAATACCATTTGGAGGCATTTAATGTTCGAGCAAAAACGGCTGATTTTCGACAAAAGAGATAACACCCCCCCATTACGTCATGCTTCAGAAATGTGGAAAATGGTCCGTTTTCAAATGTTTTATTTTTGAACGTCAGTTCACATTTGTAGGTGGATCATCAGTGTTAGAGCTAAAATTAGCATGTTTAAAGTGATTTTCATGCTTCCAGGGGCTCGGGAAGTGAAATAAATACCATTTGGAGGCATTTAATGTTCGCGCAAAAACGGCTGATTTTCGACAAAAGAGATAACACCCCCCCATTACGTCATGCTTCAGAAATGTGGAAAATGGTCCGTTTTCAAATGTTTTATTTTTGAACGTCAGTTCACATTTGTAGGTGGATCATCAGTGTTAGAGCTAAAATTAGCATGTTTAAAGTGATTTTCATGCTTCCAGGGGCTCGGGAAGTGAAATAAATACCATTTGGAGGCATTTAATGTTCGAGCAAAAACGGCTGATTTTCGACAAAAGAGATAACACCCCCCCATTACGTCATGCTTCAGAAATGTGGAAAATGGTCCGTTTTCAAATGTTTTATTTTTGAACGTCAGTTCACATTTGTAGGTGGATCATCAGTGTTAGAGCTAAAATTAGCATGTTTAAAGTGATTTTCATGCTTCCAGGGGCCCAAAACACAAGATTTATGGAATGGTTAAAAGTGCATGAAAATGGCCAATTTACTCACTCTGAGTTCTCAAAAAGGGTTTCTTCACCCCGGGAAGTTAATTAAATACCATTTGGAGGCATTTAATGTTCGAGCAAAAACGGCTGATTTTCGACAAAAGAGATAACACCCCCCCATTACGTCATGCTTCAGAAATGTGGAAAATGGTCCGTTTTCAAATGTTTTATTTTTGAACGTCAGTTCACATTTGTAGGTGGATCATCAGTGTTAGAGCTAAAATTAGCATGTTTAAAGTGATTTTCATGCTTCCAGGGGCTCGGGAAGTTAATTAAATACCATTTGGAGGCATTTAATGTTCGAGCAAAAACGGCTGATTTTCGACAAAAGAGATAACACCCCCCCATTACGTCATGCTTCAGAAATGTGGAAAATGGTCCGTTTTCAAATGTTTTATTTTTGAACGTCAGTTCACATTTGTAGGTGGATCATCAGTGTTAGAGCTAAAATTAGCATGTTTAAAGTGATTTTCATGCTTCCAGGGGCCCAAAACACAAGATTTATGGAATGGTTAAAAGTGCATGAAAATGGCCAATTTACTCACTCTGAGTTCTCAAAAAGGGTTTCTTCACCCCGGGAAGTTAATTAAATACCATTTGGAGGCATTTAATGTTCGAGCAAAAACGGCTGATTTTCGACAAAAGAGATAACACCCCCCCATTACGTCATGCTTCAGAAATGTGGAAAATGGTCCGTTTTCAAATGTTTTATTTTTGAACGTCAGTTCACATTTGTAGGTGGATCATCAGTGTTAGAGCTAAAATTAGCATGTTTAAAGTGATTTTCATGCTTCCAGGGGCTCGGGAAGTTAATTAAATACCATTTGGAGGCATTTAATGTTCGAGCAAAAACGGCTGATTTTCGACAAAAGAGATAACACCCCCCCATTACGTCATGCTTCAGAAATGTAGAAAATGGTCAGTTTTCAAATGTTTTATTTTTGAACGTCAGTTCACATTTGTAGGTGGATCATCAGTGTTAGAGCTAAAATTAGCATGTTTAAAGTGATTTTCATGCTTCCAGGGGCTCGGGAAGTTAATTAAATACCATTTGGAGGCATTTAATGTTCGAGCAAAAACGGCTGATTTTCGACAAAAGAGATAACACCCCCCCATTACGTCATGCTTCAGAAATGTGGAAAATGGTCTGTTTTCAAATGTTTTATTTTTGAACGTCATTTCACATTTGTGGGTGGATCATCAGTGTTAGAGCTAAAATTAGCATGTTTAAAGTGATTTTCATGCTTCCAGGGGCCCAAAACACAAGATTTATGGAATGGTTAAAAGTGCATGAAAATGGCCAATTTACTCACTCTGAGTTCTCAAAAAGGGTTTCTTCACCCCGGGAAGTGAAATAAATACCATTTGGAGGCATTTAATGTTCGAGCAAAAACGGCTGATTTTCGACAAAAGAGATAACACCCCCCCATTACGTCATGCTTCAGAAATGTGGAAAATGGTCCGTTTTCAAATGTTTTATTTTTGAACGTCAGTTTACATTTGTAGGTGGATCATCAGTGTTAGAGCTAAAATTAGCATGTTTAAAGTGATTTTCATGCTTCCAGGGGCTCGGGAAGTTAATTAAATACCATTTGGAGGCATTTAATGTTCAAGCAAAAACGGCTGATTTTCGACAAAAGAGATAACACCCCCCATTACGTCATGCTTCAGAAATGTGGAAAATGGTCCGTTTTCAAATGTTTTATTTTTGAACGTCAGTTCACATTTGTAGGTGGATCATCAGTGTTAGAGCTAAAATTAGCATGTTTAAAGTGATTTTCATGCTTCCAGGGGCCCAAAACACAAGATTTATGGAATGGTTAAAAGTGCATGAAAATGGCCAATTTACTCACTCTGAGTTCTCAAAAAGGGTTTCTTCACCCCGGGAAGTTAATTAAATACCATTTGGAGGCATTTAATGTTCGAGCAAAAACGGCTGATTTTCGACAAAAGAGATAACACCCCCCCATTACGTCATGCTTCAGAAATGTGGAAAATGGTCCGTTTTCAAATGTTTTATTTTTGAATGTCAATTCACATTTGTAGGTGGATCATCAGTGTTAGAGCTAAAATTAGCATGTTTAAAGTGATTTTCATGCTTCCAGGGGCTCGGGAAGTTAATTAAATACCATTTGGAGGCATTTAATGTTCGAGCAAAAACGGCTGATTTTCGACAAAAGAGATAACACCCCCCCATTACGTCATGCTTCAGAAATGTGGAAAATGGTCCGTTTTCAAATGTTTTATTTTTGAACGTCAGTTCACATTTGTAGGTGGATCATCAGTGTTAGAGCTAAAATTAGCATGTTTAAAGTGATTTTCATGCTTCCAGGGGCTCGGGAAGTTAATTAAATACCATTTGGAGGCATTTAATGTTCGAGCAAAAACGGCTGATTTTCGACAAAAGAGATAACACCCCCCCATTACGTCATGCTTCAGAAATGTGGAAAATGGTCCGTTTTCAAATGTTTTATTTTTGAACGTCAGTTCACATTTGTAGGTGGAGCATCAGTGTTAGAGCTAAAATTAGCATGTTTAAAGTGATTTTCATGCTTCCAGGGGCTCGGGAAGTTAATTAAATACCATTTGGAGGCATTTAATGTTCGAGCAAAAACGGCTGATTTTCGACAAAAGAGATAACACCCCCCCATTACGTCATGCTTCAGAAATGTGGAAAATGGTCCGTTTTCAAATGTTTTATTTTTGAACGTCAGTTCACATTTGTAGGTGGATCATCAGTGTTAGAGCTAAAATTAGCATGTTTAAAGTGATTTTCATGCTTCCAGGGGCTCGGGAAGTGAAATAAATACCATTTGGAGGCATTTAATGTTCGAGCAAAAACGGCTGATTTTCGACAAAAGAGATAACACCCCCCCATTACGTCATGCTTCAGAAATGTGGAAAATGGTCCGTTTTCAAATGTTTTATTTTTGAACGTCAGTTCACATTTGTAGGTGGATCATCAGTGTTAGAGCTAAAATTAGCATGTTTAAAGTGATTTTCATGCTTCCAGGGGCCCAAAACACAAGATTTATGGAATGGTTAAAAGTGCATGAAAATGGCCAATTTACTCACTCTGAGTTCTCAAAAAGGGTTTCTTCACCCCGGGAAGTTAATTAAATACCATTTGGAGGCATTTAATGTTCGAGCAAAAACGGCTGATTTTCGACAAAAGAGATAACACCCCCCCATTACGTCATGCTTCAGAAATGTGGAAAATGGTCCGTTTTCAAATGTTTTATTTTTGAACGTCAGTTCACATTTGTAGGTGGATCATCAGTGTTAGAGCTAAAATTAGCATGTTTAAAGTGATTTTCATGCTTCCAGGGGCTCGGGAAGTTAATTAAATACCATTTGGAGGCATTTAATGTTCGAGCAAAAACGGCTGATTTTCGACAAAAGAGATAACACCCCCCATTACGTCATGCTTCAGAAATGTGGAAAATGGTCCGTTTTCAAATGTTTTATTTTTGAACGTCAGTTCACATTTGTAGGTGGATCATCAGTGTTAGAGCTAAAATTAGCATGTTTAAAGTGATTTTCATGCTTCCAGGGGCTCGGGAAGTTAATTAAATACCATTTGGAGGCATTTAATGTTCGAGCAAAAACGGCTGATTTTCGACAAAAGAGATAACACCCCCCCATTACGTCATGCTTCAGAAATGTGGAAAATGGTCCGTTTTCAAATGTTTTATTTTTGAACGTCAGTTCACATTTGTAGGTGGATCATCAGTGTTAGAGATAAAATTAGCATGTTTAAAGTGATTTTCATGCTTCCAGGGTCTCGGGAAGTTAATTAAATACCATTTGGAGGCATTTAATGTTCGAGCAAAAACGGCTGATTTTCGACAAAAGAGATAACACCCCCCCATTACGTCATGCTTCAGAAATGTGGAAAATGGTCCGTTTTCAAATGTTTTATTTTTGAACGTCAGTTCACATTTGTAGGTGGATCATCAGTGTTAGAGCTAAAATTAGCATGTTTAAAGTGATTTTCATGCTTCCAGGGGCCCAAAACACAAGATTAATGGAATGGTTAAAAGTGCATGAAAATGGCCAATTTACTCACTCTGAGTTCTCAAAAAGGGTTTCTTCACCCCGGGAAGTGAAATAAATACCATTTGGAGGCATTTAATGTTCGAGCAAAAACGGCTGATTTTCGACAAAAGAGATAACACCCCCCCATTACGTCATGCTTCAGAAATGTGGAAAATGGTCCGTTTTCAAATGTTTTATTTTTGAACGTCAGTTCACATTTGTAGGTGGATCATCAGTGTTAGAGCTAAAATTAGCATGTTTAAAGTGATTTTCATGCTTCCAGGGGCCCAAAACACAAGATTTATGGAATGGTTAAAAGTGCATGAAAATGGCCAATTTACTCACTCTGAGTTCTCAAAAAGGGTTTCTTCACCCCGGGAAGTTAATTAAATACCATTTGGAGGCATTTAATGTTCGAGCAAAAACGGCTGATTTTCGACAAAAGAGATAACACCCCCCCATTACGTCATGCTTCAGAAATGTGGAAAATGGTCCGTTTTCAAATGTTTTATTTTTGAACGTCAGTTCACATTTGTGGGTGGATCATCAGTGTTAGAGCTAAAATTAGCATGTTTAAAGTGATTTTCATGCTTCCAGGGGCCCAAAACACAAGATTTATGGAATGGTTAAAAGTGCATGAAAATGGCCAATTTACTCACTCTGAGTTCTCAAAAACGGTTTCTTCACCCCGGGAAGTTAATTAAATACCATTTGGAGGCATTTAATGTTCGAGCAAAAACGGCTGATTTTCGACAAAAGAGATAACACCCCCCCATTACGTCATGCTTCAGAAATGTGGAAAATGGTTCGTTTTCAAATGTTTTATTTTTGAACGTCAGTTCACATTTGTAGGTGGATCATCAGTGTTAGAGCTAAAATTAGCATGTTTAAAGTGATTTTCATGCTTCCAGGGGCTCGGGAAGTTAATTAAATACCATTTGGAGGCATTTAATGTTCGAGCAAAAACGGCTGATTTTCGACAAAAGAGATAACACCCCCCCATTACGTCATGCTTCAGAAATGTGGAAAATGGTCCGTTTTCAAATGTTTTATTTTTGAACGTCAGTTCACATTTGTAGGTGGATCATCAGTGTTAGAGCTAAAATTAGCATGTTTAAAGTGATTTTCATGCTTCCAGGGGCCCAAAACACAAGATTTATGGAATGGTTAAAAGTGCATGAAAATGGCCAATTTACTCACTCTGAGTTCTCAAAAAGGGTTTCTTCACCACGGGAAGTTAATTAAATACCATTTGGAGGCATTTAATGTTCGAGCAAAAACGGCTGATTTTCGACAAAAGAGATAACACCCCCCATTACGTCATGCTTCAGAAATGTGGAAAATGGTCCGTTTTCAAATGTTTTATTTTTGAACGTCAGTTCATATTTGTAGGTGGATCATCAGTGTTAGAGCTAAAATTAGCATGTTTAAAGTGATTTTCATGCTTCCAGGGGCTCGGGAAGTTAATTAAATACCATTTGGAGGCATTTAATGTTCGAGCAAAAACGGCTGATTTTCGACAAAAGAGATAACACCCCCCCATTACGTCATGCTTCAGAAATGTGGAAAATGGTCCGTTTTCAAATGTTTTATTTTTGAACGTCAGTTCACATTTGTAGGTGGATCATCAGTGTTAGAGCTAAAATTAGCATGTTTAAAGTGATTTTCATGCTTCCAGGGGCCCAAAACACAAGATTTATGGAATGGTTAAAAGTGCATGAAAATGGCCAATTTACTCACTCTGAGTTCTCAAAAAGGGTTTCTTCACCCCGGGAAGTTAATTAAATACCATTTGGAGGCATTTAATGTTCGAGCAAAAACGGCTGATTTTCGACAAAAGAGATAACACCCCCCCATTACGTCATGCTTCAGAAATGTGGAAAATGGTCCGTTTTCAAATGTTTTATTTTTGAACGTCAGTTCACATTTGTAGGTGGATCATCAGTGTTAGAGCTAAAATTAGCATGTTTAAAGTGATTTTCATGCTTCCAGGGGCTCGGGAAGTTAATTAAATACCATTTGGAGGCATTTAATGTTCGAGCAAAAACGGCTGATTTTCGACAAAAGAGATAACACCCCCCATTACGTCATGCTTCAGAAATGTGGAAAATGGTCCGTTTTCAAATGTTTTATTTTTGAACGTCAGTTCACATTTGTAGGTGGATCATCAGTGTTAGAGCTAAAATTAGCATGTTTAAAGTGATTTTCATGCTTCCAGGGGCCCAAAACACAAGATTTATGGAATGGTTAAAAGTGCATGAAAATGGCCAATTTACTCACTCTGAGTTCTCAAAAAGGGTTTCTTCACCCCGGGAAGTTAATTAAATACCATTTGGAGGCATTTAATGTTCAAACAAAAACGGCTGATTTTCGACAAAAGAGATAACACCCCCCCATTACGTCATGCTTCAGAAATGTGGAAAATGGTCCGTTTTCAAATGTTTTATTTTTGAACGTCAGTTCACATTTGTAGGTGGATCATCAGTGTTAGAGCTAAAATTAGCATGTTTAAAGTGATTTTCATGCTTCCAGGGGCCCAAAACACAAGATTTATGGAATGGTTAAAAGTGCATGAAAATGGCCAATTTACTCACTCTGAGTTCTCAAAAAGGGTTTCTTCACCCCGGGAAGTTAATTAAATACCATTTGGAGGCATTTAATGTTCGAGCAAAAACGGCTGATTTTCGACAAAAGAGATAACACCCCCCCATTACGTCATGCTTCAGAAATGTGGAAAATGGTCCGTTTTCAAATGTTTTATTTTTGAACGTCAGTTCACATTTGTAGGTGGATCATCAGTGTTAGAGCTAAAATTAGCATGTTTAAAGTGATTTTCATGCTTCCAGGGGCTCGGGAAGTTAATTAAATACCATTTGGAGGCATTTAATGTTCGAGCAAAAACGGCTGATTTTCGACAAAAGAGATAACACCCCCCATTACGTCATGCTTCAGAAATGTGGAAAATGGTCCGTTTTCAAATGTTTTATTTTTGAACGTCAGTTCACATTTGTAGGTGGATCATCAGTGTTAGAGCTAAAATTAGCATGTTTAAAGTGATTTTCATGCTTCCAGGGGCTCGGGAAGTTAATTAAATACCATTTGGAGGCATTTAATGTTCGAGCAAAAACGGCTGATTTTCGACAAAAGAGATAACACCCCCCCATTACGTCATGCTTCAGAAATGTGGAAAATGGTCCGTTTTCAAATGTTTTATTTTTGAACGTCAGTTCACATTTGTAGGTGGATCATCAGTGTTAGAGATAAAATTAGCATGTTTAAAGTGATTTTCATGCTTCCAGGGTCTCGGGAAGTTAATTAAATACCATTTGGAGGCATTTAATGTTCGAGCAAAAACGGCTGATTTTCGACAAAAGAGATAACACCCCCCCATTACGTCATGCTTCAGAAATGTGGAAAATGGTCCGTTTTCAAATGTTTTATTTTTGAACGTCAGTTCACATTTGTAGGTGGATCATCAGTGTTAGAGCTAAAATTAGCATGTTTAAAGTGATTTTCATGCTTCCAGGGGCCCAAAACACAAGATTAATGGAATGGTTAAAAGTGCATGAAAATGGCCAATTTACTCACTCTGAGTTCTCAAAAAGGGTTTCTTCACCCCGGGAAGTGAAATAAATACCATTTGGAGGCATTTAATGTTCGAGCAAAAACGGCTGATTTTCGACAAAAGAGATAACACCCCCCCATTACGTCATGCTTCAGAAATGTGGAAAATGGTCCGTTTTCAAATGTTTTATTTTTGAACGTCAGTTCACATTTGTAGGTGGATCATCAGTGTTAGAGCTAAAATTAGCATGTTTAAAGTGATTTTCATGCTTCCAGGGGCCCAAAACACAAGATTTATGGAATGGTTAAAAGTGCATGAAAATGGCCAATTTACTCACTCTGAGTTCTCAAAAAGGGTTTCTTCACCCCGGGAAGTTAATTAAATACCATTTGGAGGCATTTAATGTTCGAGCAAAAACGGCTGATTTTCGACAAAAGAGATAACACCCCCCCATTACGTCATGCTTCAGAAATGTGGAAAATGGTCCGTTTTCAAATGTTTTATTTTTGAACGTCAGTTCACATTTGTGGGTGGATCATCAGTGTTAGAGCTAAAATTAGCATGTTTAAAGTGATTTTCATGCTTCCAGGGGCCCAAAACACAAGATTTATGGAATGGTTAAAAGTGCATGAAAATGGCCAATTTACTCACTCTGAGTTCTCAAAAACGGTTTCTTCACCCCGGGAAGTTAATTAAATACCATTTGGAGGCATTTAATGTTCGAGCAAAAACGGCTGATTTTCGACAAAAGAGATAACACCCCCCCATTACGTCATGCTTCAGAAATGTGGAAAATGGTTCGTTTTCAAATGTTTTATTTTTGAACGTCAGTTCACATTTGTAGGTGGATCATCAGTGTTAGAGCTAAAATTAGCATGTTTAAAGTGATTTTCATGCTTCCAGGGGCTCGGGAAGTTAATTAAATACCATTTGGAGGCATTTAATGTTCGAGCAAAAACGGCTGATTTTCGACAAAAGAGATAACACCCCCCCATTACGTCATGCTTCAGAAATGTGGAAAATGGTCCGTTTTCAAATGTTTTATTTTTGAACGTCAGTTCACATTTGTAGGTGGATCATCAGTGTTAGAGCTAAAATTAGCATGTTTAAAGTGATTTTCATGCTTCCAGGGGCCCAAAACACAAGATTTATGGAATGGTTAAAAGTGCATGAAAATGGCCAATTTACTCACTCTGAGTTCTCAAAAAGGGTTTCTTCACCACGGGAAGTTAATTAAATACCATTTGGAGGCATTTAATGTTCGAGCAAAAACGGCTGATTTTCGACAAAAGAGATAACACCCCCCATTACGTCATGCTTCAGAAATGTGGAAAATGGTCCGTTTTCAAATGTTTTATTTTTGAACGTCAGTTCATATTTGTAGGTGGATCATCAGTGTTAGAGCTAAAATTAGCATGTTTAAAGTGATTTTCATGCTTCCAGGGGCTCGGGAAGTTAATTAAATACCATTTGGAGGCATTTAATGTTCGAGCAAAAACGGCTGATTTTCGACAAAAGAGATAACACCCCCCCATTACGTCATGCTTCAGAAATGTGGAAAATGGTCCGTTTTCAAATGTTTTATTTTTGAACGTCAGTTCACATTTGTAGGTGGATCATCAGTGTTAGAGCTAAAATTAGCATGTTTAAAGTGATTTTCATGCTTCCAGGGGCCCAAAACACAAGATTTATGGAATGGTTAAAAGTGCATGAAAATGGCCAATTTACTCACTCTGAGTTCTCAAAAAGGGTTTCTTCACCCCGGGAAGTTAATTAAATACCATTTGGAGGCATTTAATGTTCGAGCAAAAACGGCTGATTTTCGACAAAAGAGATAACACCCCCCCATTACGTCATGCTTCAGAAATGTGGAAAATGGTCCGTTTTCAAATGTTTTATTTTTGAACGTCAGTTCACATTTGTAGGTGGATCATCAGTGTTAGAGCTAAAATTAGCATGTTTAAAGTGATTTTCATGCTTCCAGGGGCTCGGGAAGTTAATTAAATACCATTTGGAGGCATTTAATGTTCGAGCAAAAACGGCTGATTTTCGACAAAAGAGATAACACCCCCCATTACGTCATGCTTCAGAAATGTGGAAAATGGTCCGTTTTCAAATGTTTTATTTTTGAACGTCAGTTCACATTTGTAGGTGGATCATCAGTGTTAGAGCTAAAATTAGCATGTTTAAAGTGATTTTCATGCTTCCAGGGGCCCAAAACACAAGATTTATGGAATGGTTAAAAGTGCATGAAAATGGCCAATTTACTCACTCTGAGTTCTCAAAAAGGGTTTCTTCACCCCGGGAAGTTAATTAAATACCATTTGGAGGCATTTAATGTTCAAACAAAAACGGCTGATTTTCGACAAAAGAGATAACACCCCCCCATTACGTCATGCTTCAGAAATGTGGAAAATGGTCCGTTTTCAAATGTTTTATTTTTGAACGTCAGTTCACATTTGTAGGTGGATCATCAGTGTTAGAGCTAAAATTAGCATGTTTAAAGTGATTTTCATGCTTCCAGGGGCCCAAAACACAAGATTTATGGAATGGTTAAAAGTGCATGAAAATGGCCAATTTACTCACTCTGAGTTCTCAAAAAGGGTTTCTTCACCCCGGGAAGTTAATTAAATACCATTTGGAGGCATTTAATGTTCGAGCAAAAACGGCTGATTTTCGACAAAAGAGATAACACCCCCCCATTACGTCATGCTTCAGAAATGTGGAAAATGGTCCGTTTTCAAATGTTTTATTTTTGAACGTCAGTTCACATTTGTAGGTGGATCATCAGTGTTAGAGCTAAAATTAGCATGTTTAAAGTGATTTTCATGCTTCCAGGGGCCCAAAACACAAGATTTATGGAATGGTTAAAAGTGCATGAAAATGGCCAATTTACTCACTCTGAGTTCTCAAAAAGGGTTTCTTCACCCCGGGAAGTTAATTAAATACCATTTGGAGGCATTTAATGTTCGAACAAAAACGGCTGATTTTCGACAAAAGAGATAACACCCCCCCATTACGTCATGCTTCAGAAATGTGGAAAATGGTCCGTTTTCAAATGTTTTATTTTTGAATGTCAGTTCACATTTGTAGGTGGATCATCAGTGTTAGAGCTAAAATTAGCATGTTTAAAGTGATTTTCATGCTTCCAGGGGCTCGGGAAGTTAATTAAATACCATTTGGAGGCATTTAATGTTCGAGCAAAAACGGCTGATTTTCGACAAAAGAGATAACACCCCCCCATTACGTCTTGCTTCAGAAATGTAGAAAATGGTCCGTTTTCAAATGTTTTATTTTTGAACGTCAGTTCACATTTGTAGGTGGATCATCAGTGTTAGAGCTAAAATTAGCATGTTTAAAGTGATTTTCATGCTTCCAGGGGCTCGGGAAGTTAATTAAATACCATTTGGAGGCATTTAATGTTCGAGCAAAAACGGCTGATTTTCGACAAAAGAGATAACACCCCCCCATTACGTCTTGCTTCAGAAATGTAGAAAATGGTCCGTTTTCAAATGTTTTATTTTTGAACGTCAGTTCACATTTGTAGGTGGATCATCAGTGTTAGAGCTAAAATTAGCATGTTTAAAGTGATTTTCATGCTTCCAGGGGCCCAAAACACAAGATTTATGGAATGGTTAAAAGTGCATGAAAATGGCCAATTTACTCACTCTGAGTTCTCAAAAAGGGTTTCTTCACCCCGGGAAGTTAATTAAATACCATTTGGAGGCATTTAATGTTCGAGCAAAAACGGCTGATTTTCGACAAAAGAGATAACACCCCCCCATTACGTCATGCTTCAGAAATGTGGAAAATGGTCCGTTTTCAAATGTTTTATTTATGAACGTCAGTTCACATTTGTAGGTGGATCATCAGTGTTAGAGCTAAAATTAGCATGTTTAAAGTGATTTTCATGCTTCCAGGGGCTCGGGAAGTTAATTAAATACCATTTGGAGGCATTTAATGTTCGAGCAAAAACGGCTGATTTTCGACAAAAGAGATAACACCCCCCCATTACGTCATGCTTCAGAAATGTGGAAAATGGTCCGTTTTCAAATGTTTTATTTTTGAACGTCAGTTCACATTTGTAGGTGGATCATCAGTATTAGAGCTAAAATTAGCATGTTTAAAGTGATTTTCATGCTTCCAGGGGCTCGGGAAGTTAATTAAATACCATTTGGAGGCATTTAATGTTCGAGCAAAAACGGCTGATTTTCGACAAAAGAGATAACACCCCCCCATTACGTCATGCTTCAGAAATGTGGAAAATGGTCCGTTTTCAAATGTTTTATTTTTGAACGTCAGTTCACATTTGTAGGTGGATCATCAGTGTTAGAGCTAAAATTAGCATGTTTAAAGTGATTTTCATGCTTCCAGGGGCTCTGGAAGTTAATTAAATACCATTTGGAGGCATTTAATGTTCGAGCAAAAACGGCTGATTTTCGACAAAAGAGATAACACCCCCCCATTACATCATGCTTCAGAAATGTGGAAAATGGTCCGTTTTCAAATGTTTTATTTTTGAATGTCAGTTCACATTTGTAGGTGGATCATCAGTGTTAGAGCTAAAATTAGCATGTTTAAAGTGATTTTCATGCTTCCAGGGGCCCAAAACACAAGATTTATGGAATGGTTAAAAGTGCATGAAAATGGCCAATTTACTCACTCTGAGTTCTCAAAAAGGGTTTCTTCACCCCGGGAAGTTAATTAAATACCATTTGGAGGCATTTAATGTTCGAGCAAAAACGGCTGATTTTCGACAAAAGAGATAACACCCCCCCATTACGTCATGCTTCAGAAATGTGGAAAATGGTCCGTTTTCAAATGTTTTATTTTTGAACGTCAGTTCACATTTGTAGGTGGATCATCAGTGTTAGAGCTAAAATTAGCATGTTTAAAGTGATTTTCATGCTTCCAGGGGCTCGGGAAGTTAATTAAATACCATTTGGAGGCATTTAATGTTCGAGCAAAAACGGCTGATTTTCGACAAAAGAGATAACACCCCCCCATTACGTCTTGCTTCAGAAATGTAGAAAATGGTCCGTTTTCAAATGTTTTATTTTTGAAGGTCAGTTCACATTTGTAGGTGGATCATCAGTGTTAGAGCTAAAATTAGCATGTTTAAAGTGATTTTCATGCTTCCAGGGGCCCAAAACACAAGATTTATGGAATGGTTAAAAGTGCATGAAAATGGCCAATTTACTCACTCTGAGTTCTCAAAAAGGGTTTCTTCACCCCGGGAAGTTAATTAAATACCATTTGGAGGCATTTAATGTTCGAGCAAAAACGGCTGATTTTCGACAAAAGAGATAACACCCCCCCATTACGTCATGCTTCAGAAATGTGGAAAATGGTCCGTTTTCAAATGTTTTATTTTTGAACGTCAGTTCACATTTGTAGGTGGATCATCAGTGTTAGAGCTAAAATTAGCATGTTTAAAGTGATTTTCATGCTTCCAGGGGCTCGGGAAGTTAATTAAATACCATTTGGAGGCATTTAATGTTCGAGCAAAAACGGCTGATTTCGACAAAAGAGATAACACCCCCCCATTACGTCATGCTTCAGAAATGTGGAAAATGGTCCGTTTTCAAATGTTTTATTTTTGAACGTCAGTTCACATTTGTAGGTGGATCATCAGTATTAGAGCTAAAATTAGCATGTTTAAAGTGATTTTCATGCTTCCAGGGGCTCGGGAAGTTAATTAAATACCATTTGGAGGCATTTAATGTTCGAGCAAAAACGGCTGATTTTCGACAAAAGAGATAACACCCCCCCATTACGTCATGCTTCAGAAATGTGGAAAATGGTCCGTTTTCAAATGTTTTATTTTTGAACGTCAGTTCACATTTGTAGGTGGATCATCAGTGTTAGAGCTAAAATTAGCATGTTTAAAGTGATTTTCATGCTTCCAGGGGCTCGGGAAGTTAATTAAATACCATTTGGAGGCATTTAATGTTCGAGCAAAAACGGCTGATTTTCGACAAAAGAGATAACACCCCCCCATTACGTCATGCTTCAGAAATGTGGAAAATGGTCCGTTTTCAAATGTTTTATTTTTGAATGTCAGTTCACATTTGTAGGTGGATCATCAGTGTTAGAGCTAAAATTAGCATGTTTAAAGTGATTTTCATGCTTCCAGGGGCCCAAAACACAAGATTTATGGAATGGTTAAAAGTGCATGAAAATGGCCAATTTACTCACTCTGAGTTCTCAAAAAGGGTTTCTTCACCCCGGGAAGTTAATTAAATACCATTTGGAGGCATTTAATGTTCGAGCAAAAACGGCTGATTTTCGACAAAAGAGATAACACCCCCCCATTACGTCATGCTTCAGAAATGTGGAAAATGGTCCGTTTTCAAATGTTTTATTTTTGAACATCAGTTCACATTTGTAAGTGGATCATCTGTGTTAGAGCTAAAATTAGCATGTTTAAAGTGATTTTCATGCTTCCAGGGGCTCGGGAAGTTAATTAAATACCATTTGGAGGCATTTAATGTTCGAGCAAAAACGGCTGATTTTCGACAAAAGAGATAACACCCCCCCATTACGTCATGCTTCAGAAATGTGGAAAATGGTCCGTTTTCAAATGTTTTATTTTTGAACGTCAGTTCACATTTGTAGGTGGATCATCAGTGTTAGAGCTAAAATTAGCATGTTTAAAGTGATTTTCATGCTTCCAGGGGCCCAAAACACAAGATTTATGGAATGGTTAAAAGTGCATGAAAATGGCCAATTTACTCACTCTGAGTTCTCAAAAACGGTTTCTTCACCCCGGGAAGTTAATTAAATACCATTTGGAGGCATTTAATGTTCGAGCAAAAACGGCTGATTTTCGACAAAAGAGATAACACCCCCCCATTACGTCATGCTTCAGAAATGTGGAAAATGGTTCGTTTTCAAATGTTTTATTTTTGAACGTCAGTTCACATTTGTAGGTGGATCATCAGTGTTAGAGCTAAAATTAGCATGTTTAAAGTGATTTTCATGCTTCCAGGGGCTCAGGAAGTGAAATAAATACCATTTGGAGGCATTTAATGTTTGAGCAAAAACGGCTGATTTTCGACAAAAGAGATAACACCCCCCCCATTACGTCATGCTTCAGAAATGTGGAAAATGGTCCGTTTTCAAATGTTTTATTTTTGAACGTCAGTTCACATTTGTAGGTGGATCATCAGTGTTAGAGCTAAAATTAGCATGTTTAAAGTGATTTTCATGCTTCCAGGGGCTCGGGAAGTTAATTAAATACCATTTGGAGGCATTTAATGTTCGAGCAAAAGCGGCTGATTTTCGACAAAAGAGATAACACCCCCCCATTACGTCATGCTTCAGAAATGTGGAAAATGGTCCGTTTTCAAATGTTTTATTTTTGAACATCAGTTCACATTTGTAGGTGGATCATCAGTGTTAGAGCTAAAATTAGCATGTTTAAAGTGATTTTCATGCTTCCAGGGGCCCAAAACACAAGATTTATGGAATGGTTAAAAGTGCATGAAAATGGCCAATTTACTCACTCTGAGTTCGCAAAAAGGGTTTCTTCACCCCGGGAAGTTAATTAAATACCATTTGGAGGCATTTAATGTTCGAGCAAAAACGGCTGATTTTCGACAAAAGAGATAACACCCCCCATTACGTCATGCTTCAGAAATGTGGAAAATGGTCCGTTTTCAAATGTTTTATTTTTGAACGTCAGTTCATATTTGTAGGTGGATCATCAGTGTTAGAGCTAAAATTAGCATGTTTAAAGTGATTTTCATGCTTCCAGGGGCTCGGGAAGTTAATTAAATACCATTTGGAGGCATTTAATGTTCGAGCAAAAACGGCTGATTTTCGACAAAAGAGATAACACCCCCCCATTACGTCATGCTTCAGAAATGTGGAAAATGGTCCATTTTCAAATGTTTTATTTTTGAACGTCAGTTCACATTTGTAGGTGGATCATCAGTGTTAGAGCTAAAATTAGCATGTTTAAAGTGATTTTCATGCTTCCAGGGGCCCAAAACACAAGATTTATGGAATGGTTAAAAGTGCATGAAAATGGCCAATTTACTCACTCTGAGTTCTCAAAAAGGGTTTCTTCACCCCGGGAAGTTAATTAAATACCATTTGGAGGCATTTAATGTTCGAGCAAGAACGGCTGATTTTCGACAAAAGAGATAACACCCCCCCATTTGGTCATGCTTCAGAAATGTGGAAAATGGTCCGTTTTCAAATGTTTTATTTTTGAACGTCAGTTCACATTTGTAGGTGGATCATCAGTGTTAGAGCTAAAATTAGCATGTTTAAAGTGATTTTCATGCTTCCAGGGGCTCGGGAAGTTAATTAAATACCATTTGGAGGCATTTAATGTTCGAGCAAAAACGGCTGATTTTCGACAAAAGAGATAACACCCCCCCATTACGTCATGCTTCAGAAATGTGGAAAATGGTCCGTTTTCAAATGTTTTATTTTTGAACGTCAGTTCACATTTGTAGGTGGATCATCAGTGTTAGAGCTAAAATTAGCATGTTTAAAGTGATTTTCATGCTTCCAGGGGCCCAAAACACAAGATTTATGGAATGGTTAAAAGTGCATGAAAATGGCCAATTTACTCACTCTGAGTTCTCAAAAAGGGTTTCTTCACCCCGGGAAGTTAATTAAATACCATTTGGAGGCATTTAATGTTCGAGCAAAAACGGCTGATTTTCGACAAAAGAGATAACACCCCCCCATTACGTCATGCTTCAGAAATGTGGAAAATGGTCCGTTTTCAAATGTTTTATTTTTGAACGTCAGTTCACATTTGTAGGTGGATCATCAGTGTTAGAGCTAAAATTAGCATGTTTAAAGTGATTTTCATGCTTCCAGGGCCCAAAACACAAGATTTATGGAATGGTTAAAAGTGCATGAAAATGGCCAATTTACTCACTCTGAGTTCTCAAAAAGGGTTTCTTCACCCCGGGAAGTTAATTAAATACCATTTGGAGGCATTTAATGTTCGAGCAAAAACGGCTGATTTTCGACAAAAGAGATAACACCCCCCCATTACGTCATGCTTCAGAAATGTGGAAAATGGTCCGTTTTCAAATGTTTTATTTTTGAACGTCAGTTCACATTTGTAGGTGGATCATCAGTGTTAGAGCTAAAATTAGCATGTTTAAAGTGATTTTCATGCTTCCAGGGGCTCGGGAAGTTAATTAAATACCATTTGGAGGCATTTAATGTTCGAGCAAAAACGGCTGATTTTCGACAAAAGAGATAACACCCCCCCATTACGTCTTGCTTCAGAAATGTAGAAAATGGTCCGTTTTCAAATGTTTTATTTTTGAACGTCAGTTCACATTTGTAGGTGGATCATCAGTGTTAGAGCTAAAATTAGCATGTTTAAAGTGATTTTCATGCTTCCAGGGGCCCAAAACACAAGATTTATGGAATGGTTAAAAGTGCATGAAAATGGCCAATTTACTCACTCTGAGTTCTCAAAAAGGGTTTCTTCACCCCGGGAAGTTAATTAAATACCATTTGGAGGCATTTAATGTTCGAGCAAAAACGGCTGATTTTCGACAAAAGAGATAACACCCCCCCATTACGTCATGCTTCAGAAATGTGGAAAATGGTCCGTTTTCAAATGTTTTATTTTTGAACGTCAGTTCACATTTGTAGGTGGATCATCAGTGTTAGAGCTAAAATTAGCATGTTTAAAGTGATTTTCATGCTTCCAGGGGCTCGGGAAGTTAATTAAATACCATTTGGAGGCATTTAATGTTCGAGCAAAAACGGCTGATTTTCGACAAAAGAGATAACACCCCCCCATTACGTCATGCTTCAGAAATGTGGAAAATGGTCCGTTTTCAAATGTTTTATTTTTGAACGTCAGTTCACATTTGTAGGTGGATCATCAGTATTAGAGCTAAAATTAGCATGTTTAAAGTGATTTTCATGCTTCCAGGGGCTCGGGAAGTTAATTAAATACCATTTGGAGGCATTTAATGTTCGAGCAAAAACGGCTGATTTTCGACAAAAGAGATAACACCCCCCCATTACGTCATGCTTCAGAAATGTGGAAAATGGTCCGTTTTCAAATGTTTTATTTTTGAACGTCAGTTCACATTTGTAGGTGGATCATCAGTGTTAGAGCTAAAATTAGCATGTTTAAAGTGATTTTCATGCTTCCAGGGGCTCGGGAAGTTAATTAAATACCATTTGGAGGCATTTAATGTTCGAGCAAAAACGGCTGATTTTCGACAAAAGAGATAACACCCCCCCATTACGTCATGCTTCAGAAATGTGGAAAATGGTCCGTTTTCAAATGTTTTATTTTTGAACGTCAGTTCACATTTGTAGGTGGATCATCAGTGTTAGAGCTAAAATTAGCATGTTTAAAGTGATTTTCATGCTTCCAGGGGCCCAAAACACAAGATTTATGGAATGGTTAAAAGTGCATGAAAATGGCCAATTTACTCACTCTGAGTTCTCAAAAAGGGTTTCTTCACCCCGGGAAGTTAATTAAATACCATTTGGAGGCATTTAATGTTCGAGCAAAAACGGCTGATTTTCGACAAAAGAGATAACACCCCCCCATTACGTCATGCTTCAGAAATGTGGAAAATGGTCCGTTTTCAAATGTTTTATGTTTGAACGTCAGTTCACATTTGTAGGTGGATCATCAGTGTTAGAGCTAAAATTAGCATGTTTAAAGTGATTTTCATGCTTCCAGGGGCCCAAAACACAAGATTTATGGAATGGTTAAAAGTGCATGAAAATGGCCAATTTACTCACTCTGAGTTCTCAAAAAGGGTTTCTTCACCCCGGGAAGTTAATTAAATACCATTTGGAGGCATTTAATGTTCGAGCAAAAACGGCTGATTTTCGACAAAAGAGATAACACCCCCCCATTACGTCATGCTTCAGAAATGTGGAAAATGGTCCGTTTTCAAATGTTTTATTTTTGAACGTCAGTTCACATTTGTAGGTGGATCATCAGTGTTAGAGCTAAAATTAGCATGTTTAAAGTGATTTTCATGCTTCCAGGGGCTCGGGAAGTTAATTAAATACCATTTGGAGGCATTTAATGTTCGAGCAAAAACGGCTGATTTTCGACAAAAGAGATAACACCCCCCCATTACGTCATGCTTCAGAAATGTAGAAAATGGTCCGTTTTCAAATGTTTTATTTTTGAACGTCAGTTCACATTTGTAGGTGGAGCATCAGTGTTAGAGCTAAAATTAGCATGTTTAAAGTGATTTTCATGCTTCCAGGGGCTCGGGAAGTTAATTAAATACCATTTGGAGGCATTTAATGTTCGAGCAAAAACGGCTGATTTTCGACAAAAGAGATAACACCCCCCCATTACGTCATGCTTCAGAAATGTGGAAAATGGTCTGTTTTCAAATGTTTTATTTTTGAACGTCATTTCACATTTGTGGGTGGATCATCAGTGTTAGAGCTAAAATTAGCATGTTTAAAGTGATTTTCATGCTTCCAGGGGCCCAAAACACAAGATTTATGGAATGGTTAAAAGTGCATGAAAATGGCCAATTTACTCACTCTGAGTTCTCAAAAAGGGTTTCTTCACCCCGGGAAGTGAAATAAATACCATTTGGAGGCATTTAATGTTCGAGCAAAAACGGCTGATTTTCGACAAAAGAGATAACACCCCCCCATTACGTCATGCTTCAGAAATGTGGAAAATGGTCCGTTTTCAAATGTTTTATTTTTGAACGTCAGTTTACATTTGTAGGTGGATCATCAGTGTTAGAGCTAAAATTAGCATGTTTAAAGTGATTTTCATGCTTCCAGGGGCTCGGGAAGTTAATTAAATACCATTTGGAGGCATTTAATGTTCAAGCAAAAACGGCTGATTTTCGACAAAAGAGATAACACCCCCCATTACGTCATGCTTCAGAAATGTGGAAAATGGTCCGTTTTCAAATGTTTTATTTTTGAACGTCAGTTCACATTTGTAGGTGGATCATCAGTGTTAGAGCTAAAATTAGCATGTTTAAAGTGATTTTCATGCTTCCAGGGGCCCAAAACACAAGATTTATGGAATGGTTAAAAGTGCATGAAAATGGCCAATTTACTCACTCTGAGTTCTCAAAAAGGGTTTCTTCACCCCGGGAAGTTAATTAAATACCATTTGGAGGCATTTAATGTTCGAGCAAAAACGGCTGATTTTCGACAAAAGAGATAACACCCCCCCATTACGTCATGCTTCAGAAATGTGGAAAATGGTCCGTTTTCAAATGTTTTATTTTTGAATGTCAATTCACATTTGTAGGTGGATCATCAGTGTTAGAGCTAAAATTAGCATGTTTAAAGTGATTTTCATGCTTCCAGGGGCTCGGGAAGTTAATTAAATACCATTTGGAGGCATTTAATGTTCGAGCAAAAACGGCTGATTTTCGACAAAAGAGATAACACCCCCCCATTACGTCATGCTTCAGAAATGTGGAAAATGGTCCGTTTTCAAATGTTTTATTTTTGAACGTCAGTTCACATTTGTAGGTGGATCATCAGTGTTAGAGCTAAAATTAGCATGTTTAAAGTGATTTTCATGCTTCCAGGGGCTCGGGAAGTTAATTAAATACCATTTGGAGGCATTTAATGTTCGAGCAAAAACGGCTGATTTTCGACAAAAGAGATAACACCCCCCCATTACGTCATGCTTCAGAAATGTGGAAAATGGTCCGTTTTCAAATGTTTTATTTTTGAACGTCAGTTCACATTTGTAGGTGGAGCATCAGTGTTAGAGCTAAAATTAGCATGTTTAAAGTGATTTTCATGCTTCCAGGGGCTCGGGAAGTTAATTAAATACCATTTGGAGGCATTTAATGTTCGAGCAAAAACGGCTGATTTTCGACAAAAGAGATAACACCCCCCATTACGTCATGCTTCAGAAATGTGGAAAATGGTCCGTTTTCAAATGTTTTATTTTTGAACGTCAGTTCACATTTGTAGGTGGATCATCAGTGTTAGAGCTAAAATTAGCATGTTTAAAGTGATTTTCATGCTTCCAGGGGCCCAAAACACAAGATTTATGGAATGGTTAAAAGTGCATGAAAATGGCCAATTTACTCACTCTGAGTTCTCAAAAAGGGTTTCTTCACCCCGGGAAGTTAATTAAATACCATTTGGAGGCTTTTAATGTTCGAGCAAAAACGGCTGATATTCGACAAAAGAGATAACACCCCCCATTACGTCATGCTTCAGAAATGTGGAAAATGGTCCGTTTTCAAATGTTTTATTTTTGAACGTCAGTTCACATTTGTAGGTGGATCATCAGTGTTAGAGCTAAAATTAGCATGTTTAAAGTGATTTTCATGCTTCCAGGGGCTCGGGAAGTTAATTAAATACCATTTGGAGGCATTTAATGTTCGAGCAAAAACGGCTGATTTTCGACAAAAGAGATAACACCCCCCCATTACGTCATGCTTCAGAAATGTGGAAAATGGTCCGTTTTCAAATGTTTTATTTTTGAACGTCAGTTCACATTTGTAGGTGGATCATCAGTGTTAGAGATAAAATTAGCATGTTTAAAGTGATTTTCATGCTTCCAGGGTCTCGGGAAGTTAATTAAATACCATTTGGAGGCATTTAATGTTCGAGCAAAAACGGTTGATTTTCGACAAAAGAGATAACACCCCCCCATTACGTCATGCTTCAGAAATGTGGAAAATGGTCCGTTTTCAAATGTTTTATTTTTGAACGTCAGTTCACATTTGTAGGTGGATCATCAGTGTTAGAGCTAAAATTAGCATGTTTAAAGTGATTTTCATGCTTCCAGGGGCCCAAAACACAAGATTAATGGAATGGTTAAAAGTGCATGAAAATGGCCAATTTACTCACTCTGAGTTCTCAAAAAGGGTTTCTTCACCCCGGGAAGTGAAATAAATACCATTTGGAGGCATTTAATGTTCGAGCAAAAACGGCTGATTTTCGACAAAAGAGATAACACCCCCCCATTACGTCATGCTTCAGAAATGTGGAAAATGGTCCGTTTTCAAATGTTTTATTTTTGAACGTCAGTTCACATTTGTAGGTGGATCATCAGTGTTAGAGCTAAAATTAGCATGTTTAAAGTGATTTTCATGCTTCCAGGGGCCCAAAACACAAGATTTATGGAATGGTTAAAAGTGCATGAAAATGGCCAATTTACTCACTCTGAGTTCTCAAAAAGGGTTTCTTCACCCCGGGAAGTTAATTAAATACCATTTGGAGGCATTTAATGTTCGAGCAAAAACGGCTGATTTTCGACAAAAGAGATAACACCCCCCCATTACGTCATGCTTCAGAAATGTGGAAAATGGTCCGTTTTCAAATGTTTTATTTTTGAACGTCAGTTCACATTTGTAGGTGGATCATCAGTGTTAGAGCTAAAATTAGCATGTTTAAAGTGATTTTCATGCTTCCAGGGGCTCGGGAAGTTAATTAAATACCATTTGGAGGCATTTAATGTTCGAGCAAAAACGGCTGATTTTCGACAAAAGAGATAACACCCCCCCATTACGTCATGCTTCAGAAATGTAGAAAATGGTCCGTTTTCAAATGTTTTATTTTTGAACGTCAGTTCACATTTGTAGGTGGATCATCAGTGTTAGAGCTAAAATTAGCATGTTTAAAGTGATTTTCATGCTTCCAGGGGCTCGGGAAGTTAATTAAATACCATTTGGAGGCATTTAATGTTCGAGCAAAAACGGCTGATTTTCGACAAAAGAGATAACACCCCCCCATTACGTCATGCTTCAGAAATGTGGAAAATGGTCTGTTTTCAAATGTTTTATTTTTGAACGTCATTTCACATTTGTGGGTGGATCATCAGTGTTAGAGCTAAAATTAGCATGTTTAAAGTGATTTTCATGCTTCCAGGGGCCCAAAACACAAGATTTATGGAATGGTTAAAAGTGCATGAAAATGGCCAATTTACTCACTCTGAGTTCTCAAAAAGGGTTTCTTCACCCCGGGAAGTGAAATAAATACCATTTGGAGGCATTTAATGTTCGAGCAAAAACGGCTGATTTTCGACAAAAGAGATAACACCCCCCCATTACGTCATGCTTCAGAAATGTGGAAAATGGTCCGTTTTCAAATGTTTTATTTTTGAACGTCAGTTCACATTTGTAGGTGGATCATCAGTGTTAGAGCTAAAATTAGCATGTTTAAAGTGATTTTCATGCTTCCAGGGGCCCAAAACACAAGATTTATGGAATGGTTAAAAGTGCATGAAAATGGCCAATTTACTCACTCTGAGTTCTCAAAAAGGGTTTCTTCACCCCGGGAAGTTAATTAAATACCATTTGGAGGCATTTAATGTTCGAGCAAAAACGGCTGATTTTCGACAAAAGAGATAACACCCCCCCATTACGTCATGCTTCAGAAATGTGGAAAATGGTCCGTTTTCAAATGTTTTATTTTTGAATGTCAATTCACATTTGTAGGTGGATCATCAGTGTTAGAGCTAAAATTAGCATGTTTAAAGTGATTTTCATGCTTCCAGGGGCTCGGGAAGTTAATTAAATACCATTTGGAGGCATTTAATGTTCGAGCAAAAACGGCTGATTTTCGACAAAAGAGATAACACCCCCCCATTACGTCATGCTTCAGAAATGTGGAAAATGGTCCGTTTTCAAATGTTTTATTTTTGAACGTCAGTTCACATTTGTAGGTGGATCATCAGTGTTAGAGCTAAAATTAGCATGTTTAAAGTGATTTTCATGCTTCCAGGGGCTCGGGAAGTTAATTAAATACCATTTGGAGGCATTTAATGTTCGAGCAAAAACGGCTGATTTTCGACAAAAGAGATAACACCCCCCCATTACGTCATGCTTCAGAAATGTGGAAAATGGTCCGTTTTCAAATGTTTTATTTTTGAACGTCAGTTCACATTTGTAGGTGGAGCATCAGTGTTAGAGCTAAAATTAGCATGTTTAAAGTGATTTTCATGCTTCCAGGATCGGGAAGTTAATTAAATACCATTTGGAGGCATTTAATGTTCGAGCAAAAACGGCTGATTTTTGACAAAAGAGATAACACCCCCCCATTACGTCATGCTTCAGAAATGTGGAAAATGGTCCGTTTTCAAATGTTTTATTTTTGAACGTCAGTTCACATTTGTAGGTGGATCATCAGTGTTAGAGCTAAAATTAGCATGTTTAAAGTGATTTTCATGCTTCCAGGGGCTCGGGAAGTGAAATAAATACCATTTGGAGGCATTTAATGTTCGAGCAAAAACGGCTGATTTTCGACAAAAGAGATAACACCCCCCCATTACGTCATGCTTCAGAAATGTGGAAAATGGTCCGTTTTCAAATGTTTTATTTTTGAACGTCAGTTCACATTTGTAGGTGGATCATCAGTGTTAGAGCTAAAATTAGCATGTTTAAAGTGATTTTCATGCTTCCAGGGGCCCAAAACACAAGATTTATGGAATGGTTAAAAGTGCATGAAAATGGCCAATTTACTCACTCTGAGTTCTCAAAAAGGGTTTCTTCACCCCGGGAAGTTAATTAAATACCATTTGGAGGCATTTAATGTTCGAGCAAAAACGGCTGATTTTCGACAAAAGAGATAACACCCCCCCATTACGTCATGCTTCAGAAATGTGGAAAATGGTCCGTTTTCAAATGTTTTATTTTTGAACGTCAGTTCACATTTGTAGGTGGATCATCAGTGTTAGAGCTAAAATTAGCATGTTTAAAGTGATTTTCATGCTTCCAGGGGCTCGGGAAGTTAATTAAATACCATTTGGAGGCATTTAATGTTCGAGCAAAAACGGCTGATTTTCGACAAAAGAGATAACACCCCCCATTACGTCATGCTTCAGAAATGTGGAAAATGGTCCGTTTTCAAATGTTTTATTTTTGAACGTCAGTTCACATTTGTAGGTGGATCATCAGTGTTAGAGCTAAAATTAGCATGTTTAAAGTGATTTTCATGCTTCCAGGGGCCCAAAACACAATATTTATGGAATGGTTAAAAGTGCATGAAAATGGCCAATTTACTCACTCTGAGTTCTCAAAAAGGGTTTCTTCACCCCGGGAAGTTAATTAAATACCATTTGGAGGCTTTTAATGTTCGAGCAAAAACGGCTGATATTCGACAAAAGAGATAACACCCCCCATTACGTCATGCTTCAGAAATGTGGAAAATGGTCCGTTTTCAAATGTTTTATTTTTGAACGTCAGTTCACATTTGTAGGTGGATCATCAGTGTTAGAGCTAAAATTAGCATGTTTAAAGTGATTTTCATGCTTCCAGGGGCTCGGGAAGTTAATTAAATACCATTTGGAGGCATTTAATGTTCGAGCAATAACGGCTGATTTTCGACAAAAGAGATAACACCCCCCCATTACGTCATGCTTCAGAAATGTGGAAAATGGTCCGTTTTCAAATGTTTTATTTTTGAACGTCAGTTCACATTTGTAGGTGGATCATCAGTGTTAGAGATAAAATTAGCATGTTTAAAGTGATTTTCATGCTTCCAGGGTCTCGGGAAGTTAATTAAATACCATTTGGAGGCATTTAATGTTCGAGCAAAAACGGCTGATTTTCGACAAAAGAGATAACACCCCCCCATTACGTCATGCTTCAGAAATGTGGAAAATGGTCCGTTTTCAAATGTTTTATTTTTGAACGTCAGTTCACATTTGTAGGTGGATCATCAGTGTTAGAGCTAAAATTAGCATGTTTAAAGTGATTTTCATGCTTCCAGGGGCCCAAAACACAAGATTAATGGAATGGTTAAAAGTGCATGAAAATGGCCAATTTACTCACTCTGAGTTCTCAAAAAGGGTTTCTTCACCCCGGGAAGTGAAATAAATACCATTTGGAGGCATTTAATGTTCGAGCAAAAACGGCTGATTTTCGACAAAAGAGATAACACCCCCCCATTACGTCATGCTTCAGAAATGTGGAAAATGGTCCGTTTTCAAATGTTTTATTTTTGAACGTCAGTTCACATTTGTAGGTGGATCATCAGTGTTAGAGCTAAAATTAGCATGTTTAAAGTGATTTTCATGCTTCCAGGGGCCCAAAACACAAGATTTATGGAATGGTTAAAAGTGCATGAAAATGGCCAATTTACTCACTCTGAGTTCTCAAAAAGGGTTTCTTCACCCCGGGAAGTTAATTAAATACCATTTGGAGGCATTTAATGTTCGAGCAAAAACGGCTGATTTTCGACAAAAGAGATAACACCCCCCCATTACGTCATGCTTCAGAAATGTGGAAAATGGTCCGTTTTCAAATGTTTTATTTTTGAACATCAGTTCACATTTGTAAGTGGATCATCAGTGTTAGAGCTAAAATTAGCATGTTTAAAGTGATTTTCATGCTTCCAGGGGCTCGGGAAGTTAATTAAATACCATTTGGAGGCATTTAATGTTCGAGCAAAAACGTCTGATTTTCGACAAAAGAGATAACACCCCCCCATTACGTCATGCTTCAGAAATGTGGAAAATGGTCCGTTTTCAAATGTTTTATTTTTGAACGTCAGTTCACATTTGTAGGTGGATCATCAGTGTTAGAGCTAAAATTAGCATGTTTAAAGTGATTTTCATGCTTCCAGGGGCTCGGGAAGTGAAATAAATACCATTTGGAGGCATTTAATGTTTGAGCAAAAACGGCTGATTTTCGACAAAAGAGATAACACCCCCCCCATTACGTCATGCTTCAGAAATGTGGAAAATGGTCCGTTTTCAAATGTTTTATTTTTGAACGTCAGTTCACATTTGTAGGTGGATCATCAGTGTTAGAGCTAAAATTAGCATGTTTAAAGTGATTTTCATGCTTCCAGGGGCTCGGGAAGATAATTAAATACCATTTGGAGGCATTTAATGTTCGAGCAAAAACGGCTGATTTTCGACAAAAGAGATAACACCCCCCCATTACGTCATGCTTCAGAAATGTGGAAAATGGTCCGTTTTCAAATGTTTTATTTTTGAACGTCAGTTCACATTCGTAGGTGGATCATCAGTGTTAGAGCTAAAATTAGCATGTTTAAAGTGATTTTCATGCTTCCAGGGGCCCAAAACACAAGATTTATGGAATGGTTAAAAGTGCATGAAAATGGCCAATTTACTCACTCTGAGTTCTCAAAAAGGGTTTCTTCACCCCGGGAAGTTAATTAAATACCATTTGGAGGCATTTAATGTTCGAGCAAAAACGGCTGATTTTCGACAAAAGAGATAACACCCCCCATTACGTCATGCTTCAGAAATGTGGAAAATGGTCCGTTTTCAAATGTTTTATTTTTGAACGTCAGTTCATATTTGTAGGTGGATCATCAGTGTTAGAGCTAAAATTAGCATGTTTAAAGTGATTTTCATGCTTCCAGGGGCTCGGGAAGTTAATTAAATACCATTTGGAGGCATTTAATGTTCGAGCAAAAACGGCTGATTTTCGACAAAAGAGATAACACCCCCCCATTACGTCATGCTTCAGAAATGTGGAAAATGGTCCGTTTTCAAATGTTTTATTTTTGAACGTCAGTTCACATTTGTAGATGGATCATCAGTGTTAGAGCTAAAATTAGCATGTTTAAAGTGATTTTCATGCTTCCAGGGGCCCAAAACACAAGATTTATGGAATGGTTAAAAGTGCATGAAAATGGCCAATTTACTCACTCTGAGTTCTCAAAAAGGGTTTCTTCACCCCGGGAAGTTAATTAAATACCATTTGGAGGCATTTAATGTTCGAGCAAAAACGGCTGATTTTCGACAAAAGAGATAACACCCCCCCATTACGTCATGCTTCAGAATTGTGGAAAATGGTCCGTTTTCAAATGTTTTATTTTTGAACGTCAGTTCACATTTGTAGGTGGATCATCAGTGTTAGAGCTAAAATTAGCATGTTTAAAGTGATTTTCATGCTTCCAGGGGCTCGGGAAGTTAATTAAATACCATTTGGAGGCATTTAATGTTCGAGCAAAAACGGCTGATTTTCGACAAAAGAGATAACACCCCCCATTACGTCATGCTTCAGAAATGTGGAAAATGGTCCGTTTTCAAATGTTTTATTTTTGAACGTCAGTTCACATTTGTAGGTGGATCATCAGTGTTAGAGCTAAAATTAGCATGTTTAAAGTGATTTTCATGCTTCCAGGGGCCCAAAACACAAGATTTATGGAATGGTTAAAAGTGCATGAAAATGGCCAATTTACTCACTCTGAGTTCTCAAAAAGGGTTTCTTCACCCCGGGAAGTTAATTAAATACCATGTGGAGGCATTTAATGTTCGAGCAAAAACGGCTGATTTTCGACAAAAGAGATAACACCCCCCCATTACGTCATGCTTCAGAAATGTGGAAAATGGTCCGTTTTCAAATGTTTTATTTTTGAACGTCAGTTCACATTTGTGGGTGGATCATCAGTGTTAGAGCTAAAATTAGCATGTTTAAAGTGATTTTCATGCTTCCAGGGGCCCAAAACACAAGATTTATGGAATGGTTAAAAGTGCATGAAAATGGCCAATTTACTCACTCTGAGTTCTCAAAAAGGGTTTCTTTACCCCGGGAAGTTAATTAAATACCATTTGGAGGCATTTAATGTTCGAGCAAAAACGGCTGATTTTCGACAAAAGAGATAACACCCCCCCATTACGTCATGCTTCAGAAATGTGGAAAATGGTCAGTTTTCAAATGTTTTATTTTTGAACGTCAGTTCACATTTGTAGGTGGATCATCAGTGTTAGAGCTAAAATTAGCATGTTTAAAGTGATTTTCATGCTTCCAGGGGCCCAAAACACAAGATTTATGGAATGGTTAAAAGTGCATGAAAATGGCCAATTTACTCACTCTGAGTTCTCAAAAAAGGTTTCTTCACCCCGGGAAGTGAAATAAATACCATTTGGAGGCATTTAATGTTCGAGCAAAAACGGCTGATTTTCGACAAAAGAGATAACACACCCCCATTACGTCATGCTTCAGAAATGTGGAAAATGGTCCGTTTTCAAATGTTTTATTTTTGAACGTCAGTTCACATTTGTAGGTGGATCATCAAGGTTAGAGCTAAAATTAGCATGTTTAAAGTGATTTTCATGCTTCCAGGGGCTCAGGAAGTTAATTAAATACCATTTGGAGGCATTTAATGTTCGAGCAAAAACGGCTGATTTTCGACAAAAGGGATAACACCCCCCCATTACGTCATGCTTCAGAAATGTGGAAAATGGTCCGTTTTCAAATGTTTTATTTTTGAACGTCAGTTCACATTTGTAGGTGGATCATCAGTGTTAGAGCTAAAATTAGCATGTTTAAAGTGATTTTCATGCTTCCAGGGGCCCAAAACACAAGATTTATGGAATGGTTAAAAGTGCATGAAAATGGCCAATTTACTCACTCTGAGTTCTCAAAAAGGGTTTCTTCACCCGGGAAGTTAATTAAATACCATTTGGAGGCATTTAATGTTCGAGCAAAAACGGCTGATTTTCGACAAAAGAGATAACACCCCCCCATTACGTCATGCTTCAGAAATGTGGAAAATGGTCCGTTTTCAAATGTTTTATTTTTGAACGTCAGTTCACATTTGTAGGTGGATCATCAGTGTTAGAGCTAAAATTAGCATGTTTAAAGTGATTTTCATGCTTCCAGGGCCCAAAACACAAGATTTATGGAATGGTTAAAAGTGCATGAAAATGGCCAATTTACTCACTCTGAGTTCTCAAAAAGGGTTTCTTCACCCCGGGAAGTTAATTAAATACCATTTGGAGGCATTTAATGTTCGAGCAAAAACGGCTGATTTTCGACAAAAGAGATAACACCCTCCCATTACGTCATGCTTCAGAAATGTGGAAAATGGTCCGTTTTCAAATGTTTTATTTTTGAACGTCAGTTCACATTTGTAGGTGGATCATCAGTGTTAGAGCTAAAATTAGCATGTTTAAAGTGATTTTCATGCTTCCAGGGGCTCGGGAAGTTAATTAAATACCATTTGGAGGCATTTAATGTTCGAGCAAAAACGGCTGATTTTCGACAAAAGAGATAACACCCCCCCATTACGTCTTGCTTCAGAAATGTAGAAAATGGTCCGTTTTCAAATGTTTTATTTTTGAACGTCAGTTCACATTTGTAGGTGGATCATCAGTGTTAGAGCTAAAATTAGCATGTTTAAAGTGATTTTCATGCTTCCAGGGGCCCAAAACACAAGATTTATGGAATGGTTAAAAGTGCATGAAAATGGCCAATTTACTCACTCTGAGTTCTCAAAAAGGGTTTCTTCACCCCGGGAAGTTAATTAAATACCATTTGGAGGCATTTAATGTTCGAGCAAAAACGGCTGATTTTCGACAAAAGAGATAACACCCCCCCATTACGTCATGCTTCAGAAATGTGGAAAATGGTCCGTTTTCAAATGTTTTATTTTTGAACGTCAGTTCACATTTGTAGGTGGATCATCAGTGTTAGAGCTAAAATTAGCATGTTTAAAGTGATTTTCATGCTTCCAGGGGCTCGGGAAGTTAATTAAATACCATTTGGAGGCATTTAATGTTCGAGCAAAAACGGCTGATTTTCGACAAAAGAGATAACACCCCCCCATTACGTCATGCTTCAGAAATGTGGAAAATGGTCCGTTTTCAAATGTTTTATTTTTGAACGTCAGTTCACATTTGTAGGTGGATCATCAGTGTTAGAGCTAAAATTAGCATGTTTAAAGTGATTTTCATGCTTCCAGGGGCTCGGGAAGTTAATTAAATACCATTTGGAGGCATTTAATGTTCGAGCAAAAACGGCTGATTTTCGACAAAAGAGATAACACCCCCCCATTACGTCATGCTTCAGAAATGTGGAAAATGGTCCGTTTTCAAATGTTTTATTTTTGAACGTCAGTTCACATTTGTAGGTGGATCATCAGTGTTAGAGCTAAAATTAGCATGTTTAAAGTGATTTTCATGCTTCCAGGGGCCCAAAACACAAGATTAATGGAATGGTTAAAAGTGCATGAAAATGGCCAATTTACTCACTCTGAGTTCTCAAAAAGGGTTTCTTCACCCCGGGAAGTGAAATAAATACCATTTGGAGGATACCATTTGGAGGCATTTAATGTTCGAGCAAAAACGGCTGATTTTCGACAAAAGAGATAACACCCCCCCATTACGTCATGCTTCAGAAATGTGGAAAATGGTCCGTTTTCAAATGTTTTATTTTTGAACGTCAGTTCACATTTGTAGGTGGATCATCAGTGTTAGAGCTAAAATTAGCATGTTTAAAGTGATTTTCATGCTTCCAGGGGCTCGGGAAGTTAATTAAATACCATTTGGAGGCATTTAATGTTCGAGCAAAAACGGCTGATTTTCGACAAAAGAGATAACACCCCCCCATTACGTCATGCTTCAGAAATGTGGAAAATGGTCCGTTTTCAAATGTTTTATTTTTGAACGTCAGTTCACATTTGTAGGTGGATCATCAGTGTTAGAGCTAAAATTAGCATGTTTAAAGTGATTTTCATGCTTCCAGGGGCCCAAAACACAAGATTTATGGAATGGTTAAAAGTGCATGAAAATGGCCAATTTACTCACTCTGAGTTCTCAAAAAGGGTTTCTTCACCCCGGGAAGTTAATTAAATACCATTTGGAGGCATTTAATGTTCGAGCAAAAACGGCTGATTTTCGACAAAAGAGATAACACCCCCCCATTACGTCATGCTTCAGAAATGTGGAAAATGGTCCGTTTTCAAATGTTTTATTTTTGAACGTCAGTTCACATTTGTAGGTGGATCATCAGTGTTAGAGCTAAAATTAGCATGTTTAAAGTGATTTTCATGCTTCCAGGGGCTCGGGAAGTTAATTAAATACCATTTGGAGGCATTTAATGTTCGAGCAAAAACGGCTGATTTTCGACAAAAGAGATAACACCCCCCCATTACGTCTTGCTTCAGAAATGTAGAAAATGGTCCGTTTTCAAATGTTTTATTTTTGAACGTCAGTTCACATTTGTAGGTGGATCATCAGTGTTAGAGCTAAAATTAGCATGTTTAAAGTGATTTTCATGCTTCCAGGGGCCCAAAACACAAGATTTATGGAATGGTTAAAAGTGCATGAAAATGGCCAATTTACTCACTCTGAGTTCTCAAAAAGGGTTTCTTCACCCCGGGAAGTTAATTAAATACCATTTGGAGGCATTTAATGTTCGAGCAAAAACGGCTGATTTTCGACAAAAGAGATAACACCCCCCCCCCATTACGTCATGCTTCAGAAATGTGGAAAATGGTCCGTTTTCAAATGTTTTATTTTTGAACGTCAGTTCACATTTGTAGGTGGATCATCAGTGTTAGAGCTAAAATTAGCATGTTTAAAGTGATTTTCATGCTTCCAGGGGCTCGGGAAGTTAATTAAATACCATTTGGAGGCATTTAATGTTCGAGCAAAAACGGCTGATTTTCGACAAAAGAGATAACACCCCCCCATTACGTCATGCTTCAGAAATGTGGAAAATGGTCCGTTTTCAAATGTTTTATTTTTGAACGTCAGTTCACATTTGTAGGTGGATCATCAGTGTTAGAGCTAAAATTAGCATGTTTAAAGTGATTTTCATGCTTCCAGGGGCCCAAAACACAAGATTTATGGAATGGTTAAAAGTGCATGAAAATGGCCAATTTACTCACTCTGAGTTCTCAAAAACGGTTTCTTCACCCCGGGAAGTTAATTAAATACCATTTGGAGGCATTTAATGTTCGAGCAAAAACGGCTGATTTTCGACAAAAGAGATAACACCCCCCCATTACGTCATGCTTCAGAAATGTGGAAAATGGTTCGTTTTCAAATGTTTTATTTTTGAACGTCAGTTCACATTTGTAGGTGGATCATCAGTGTTAGAGCTAAAATTAGCATGTTTAAAGTGATTTTCATGCTTCCAGGGGCTCGGGAAGTGAAATAAATACCATTTGGAGGCATTTAATGTTTGAGCAAAAACGGCTGATTTTCGACAAAAGAGATAACACCCCCCCCATTACGTCATGCTTCAGAAATGTGGAAAATGGTCCGTTTTCAAATGTTTTATTTTTGAACGTCAGTTCACATTTGTAGGTGGATCATCAGTGTTAGAGCTAAAATTAGCATGTTTAAAGTGATTTTCATGCTTCCAGGGGCCCAAAACACAAGATTAATGGAAAGGTTAAAAGTGCATCAAAATGGCCAATTTACTCACTCTGAGTTCTCAAAAAGGGTTTCTTCACCACGGGAAGTTAATTAAATACCATTTGGAGGCATTTAATGTTCGAGCAAAAACGGCTGATTTTCGACAAAAGAGATAACACCCCCCCATTACGTCATGCTTCAGAAATGTGGAAAATGGTCAGTTTTCAAATGTTTTATTTTTGAACGTCAGTTCACATTTGTAGGTGGATCATCAGTGTTAGAGCTAAAATTAGCATGTTTAAAGTGATTTTCATGCTTCCAGGGGCCCAAAACACAAGATTTATGGAATGGTTAAAAGTGCATGAAAATGGCCAATTTACTCACTCTGAGTTCTCAAAAAGGGTTTCTTCACCCCGGGAAGTGAAATAAATACCATTTGGAGGCATTTAATGTTCGAGCAAAAACGGCTGATTTTCGACAAAAGAGATAACACACCCCCATTACGTCATGCTTCAGAAATGTGGAAAATGGTCCGTTTTCAAATGTTTTATTTTTGAACGTCAGTTCACATTTGTAGGTGGATCATCAGTGTTAGAGCTAAAATTAGCATGTTTAAAGTGATTTTCATGCTTCCAGGGGCTCGGGAAGTTAATTAAATACCATTTGGAGGCATTTAATGTTCGAGCAAAAACGGCTGATTTTCGACAAAAGAGATAACACCCCCCCATTACGTCATGCTTCAGAAATGTGGAAAATGGTCCGTTTTCAAATGTTTTATTTTTGAACGTCAGTTCACATTTGTAGGTGGATCATCAGTGTTAGAGCTAAAATTAGCATGTTTAAAGTGATTTTCATGCTTCCAGGGGCCCAAAACACAAGATTTATGGAATGGTTAAAAGTGCATGAAAATGGCCAATTTACTCACTCTGAGTTCTCAAAAAGGGTTTCTTCACCCCGGGAAGTTAATTAAATACCATTTGGAGGCATTTAATGTTCGAGCAAAAACGGCTGATTTTCGACAAAAGAGATAACACCCCCCCATTACGTCATTTTTCAGAAATGTGGAAAATGGTCCGTTTTCAAATGTTTTATTTTTGAACGTCAGTTCACATTTGTAGGTGGATCATCAGTGTTAGAGCTAAAATTAGCATGTTTAAAGTGATTTTCATGCTTCCAGGGCCCAAAACACAAGATTTATGGAATGGTTAAAAGTGCATGAAAATGGCCAATTTACTCACTCTGAGTTCTCAAAAAGGGTTTCTTCACCCCGGGAAGTTAATTAAATACCATTTGGAGGCATTTAATGTTCGAGCAAAAACGGCTGATTTTCGACAAAAGAGATAACACCCCCCCATTACGTCATGCTTCAGAAATGTGGAAAATGGTCCGTTTTCAAATGTTTTATTTTTGAACGTCAGTTCACATTTGTAGGTGGCTCATCAGTATTAGAGCTAAAATTAGCATGTTTAAAGTGATTTTCATGCTTCCAGGGGCTCGGGAAGTTAATTAAATACCATTTGGAGGCATTTAATGTTCGAGCAAAAACGGCTGATTTTCGACAAAAGAGATAACACCCCCCCATTACGTCTTGCTTCAGAAATGTAGAAAATGGTCCGTTTTCAAATGTTTTATTTTTGAACGTCAGTTCACATTTGTAGGTGGATCATCAGTGTTAGAGCTAAAATTAGCATGTTTAAAGTGATTTTCATGCTTCCAGGGGCCCAAAACACAAGATTTATGGAATGGTTAAAAGTGCATGAAAATGGCCAATTTACTCACTCTGAGTTCTCAAAAAGGGTTTCTTCACCCCGGGAAGTTAATTAAATACCATTTGGAGGCATTTAATGTTCGAGCAAAAACGGCTGATTTTCGACAAAAGAGATAACACCCCCCCATTACGTCATGCTTCAGAAATGTGGAAAATGGTCCGTTTTCAAATGTTTTATTTTTGAACGTCAGTTCACATTTGTAGATGGATCATCAGTGTTAGAGCTAAAATTAGCATGTTTAAAGTGATTTTCATGCTTCCAGGGGCTCGGGAAGTTAATTAAATACCATTTGGAGGCATTTAATGTTCGAGCAAAAACGGCTGATTTTCGACAAAAGAGATAACACCCCCCCATTACGTCATGCTTCAGAAATGTGGAAAATGGTCCGTTTTCAAATGTTTTATTTTTGAACGTCAGTTCACATTTGTAGGTGGATCATCAGTATTAGAGCTAAAATTAGCATGTTTAAAGTGATTTTCATGCTTCCAGGGGCTCGGGAAGTTAATTAAATACCATTTGGAGGCATTTAATGTTCGAGCAAAAACGGCTGATTTTCGACAAAAGAGATAACACCCCCCCATTACGTCATGCTTCAGAAATGTGGAAAATGGTCCGTTTTCAAATGTTTTATTTTTGAACGTCAGTTCACATTTGTAGGTGGATCATCAGTGTTAGAGCTAAAATTAGCATGTTTAAAGTGATTTTCATGCTTCCAGGGGCTCGGGAAGTTAATTAAATACCATTTGGAGGCATTTAATGTTCGAGCAAAAACGGCTGATTTTCGACAAAAGAGATAACACCCCCCCATTACGTCATGCTTCAGAAATGTGGAAAATGGTCCGTTTTCAAATGTTTTATTTTTGAATGTCAGTTCACATTTGTAGGTGGATCATCAGTGTTAGAGCTAAAATTAGCATGTTTAAAGTGATTTTCATGCTTCCAGGGGCCCAAAACACAAGATTTATGGAATGGTTAAAAGTGCATGAAAATGGCCAATTTACTCACTCTGAGTTCTCAAAAAGGGTTTCTTCACCCCGGGAAGTTAATTAAATACCATTTGGAGGCATTTAATGTTCGAGCAAAAACGGCTGATTTTCGACAAAAGAGATAACACCCCCCCATTACGTCATGCTTCAGAAATGTGGAAAATGGTCCGTTTTCAAATGTTTTATTTTTGAACATCAGTTCACATTTGTAAGTGGATCATCAGTGTTAGAGCTAAAATTAGCATGTTTAAAGTGATTTTCATGCTTCCAGGGGCTCGGGAAGTTAATTAAATACCATTTGGAGGCATTTAATGTTCGAGCAAAAACGGCTGATTTTCGACAAAAGAGATAACACCCCCCCATTACGTCATGCTTCAGAAATGTGGAAAATGGTCCGTTTTCAAATGTTTTATTTTTGAACGTCAGTTCACATTTGTAGGTGGATCATCAGTGTTAGAGCTAAAATTAGCATGTTTAAAGTGATTTTCATGCTTCCAGGGGCCCAAAACACAAGATTTATGGAATGGTTGAAAGTGCATGAAAATGGCCAATTTACTCACTCTGAGTTCTCAAAAACGGTTTCTTCACCCCGGGAAGTTAATTAAATACCATTTGGAGGCATTTAATGTTCGAGCAAAAACGGCTGATTTTCGACAAAAGAGATAACACCCCCCCATTACGTCATGCTTCAGAAATGTGGAAAATGGTTCGTTTTCAAATGTTTTATTTTTGAACGTCAGTTCACATTTGTAGGTGGATCATCAGTGTTAGAGCTAAAATTAGCATGTTTAAAGTGATTTTCATGCTTCCAGGGGCTCAGGAAGTGAAATAAATACCATTTGGAGGCATTTAATGTTTGAGCAAAAACGGCTGATTTTCGACAAAAGAGATAACACCCCCCCCATTACGTCATGCTTCAGAAATGTGGAAAATGGTCCGTTTTCAAATGTTTTATTTTTGAACGTCAGTTCACATTTGTAGGTGGATCATCAGTGTTAGAGCTAAAATTAGCATGTTTAAAGTGATTTTCATGCTTCCAGGGGCCCAAAACACAAGATTTATGGAATGGTTAAAAGTGCATGAAAATGGCCAATTTACTCACTCTGAGTTCGCAAAAAGGGTTTCTTCACCCCGGGAAGTTAATTAAATACCATTTGGAGGCATTTAATGTTCGAGCAAAAACGGCTGATTTTCGACAAAAGAGATAACACCCCCCATTACGTCATGCTTCAGAAATGTGGAAAATGGTCCGTTTTCAAATGTTTTATTTTTGAACGTCAGTTCATATTTGTAGGTGGATCATCAGTGTTAGAGCTAAAATTAGCATGTTTAAAGTGATTTTCATGCTTCCAGGGGCTCGGGAAGTTAATTAAATACCATTTGGAGGCATTTAATGTTCGAGCAAAAACGGCTGATTTTCGACAAAAGAGATAACACCCCCCCATTACGTCATGCTTCAGAAATGTGGAAAATGGTCCATTTTCAAATGTTTTATTTTTGAACGTCAGTTCACATTTGTAGGTGGATCATCAGTGTTAGAGCTAAAATTAGCATGTTTAAAGTGATTTTCATGCTTCCAGGGGCCCAAAACACAAGATTTATGGAATGGTTAAAAGTGCATGAAAATGGCCAATTTACTCACTCTGAGTTCTCAAAAAGGGTTTCTTCACCCCGGGAAGTTAATTAAATACCATTTGGAGGCATTTAATGTTCGAGCAAGAACGGCTGATTTTCGACAAAAGAGATAACACCCCCCCATTTGGTCATGCTTCAGAAATGTGGAAAATGGTCCGTTTTCAAATGTTTTATTTTTGAACGTCAGTTCACATTTGTAGGTGGATCATCAGTGTTAGAGCTAAAATTAGCATGTTTAAAGTGATTTTCATGCTTCCAGGGGCTCGGGAAGTTAATTAAATACCATTTGGAGGCATTTAATGTTCGAGCAAAAACGGCTGATTTTCGACAAAAGAGATAACACCCCCCCATTACGTCATGCTTCAGAAATGTGGAAAATGGTCCGTTTTCAAATGTTTTATTTTTGAACGTCAGTTCACATTTGTAGGTGGATCATCAGTGTTAGAGCTAAAATTAGCATGTTTAAAGTGATTTTCATGCTTCCAGGGGCCCAAAACACAAGATTTATGGAATGGTTAAAAGTGCATGAAAATGGCCAATTTACTCACTCTGAGTTCTCAAAAAGGGTTTCTTCACCCCGGGAAGTTAATTAAATACCATTTGGAGGCATTTAATGTTCGAGCAAAAACGGCTGATTTTCGACAAAAGAGATAACACCCCCCCATTACGTCATGCTTCAGAAATGTGGAAAATGGTCCGTTTTCAAATGTTTTATTTTTGAACGTCAGTTCACATTTGTAGGTGGATCATCAGTGTTAGAGCTAAAATTAGCATGTTTAAAGTGATTTTCATGCTTCCAGGGCCCAAAACACAAGATTTATGGAATGGTTAAAAGTGCATGAAAATGGCCAATTTACTCACTCTGAGTTCTCAAAAAGGGTTTCTTCACCCCGGGAAGTTAATTAAATACCATTTGGAGGCATTTAATGTTCGAGCAAAAACGGCTGATTTTCGACAAAAGAGATAACACCCCCCCATTACGTCATGCTTCAGAAATGTGGAAAATGGTCCGTTTTCAAATGTTTTATTTTTGAACGTCAGTTCACATTTGTAGGTGGATCATCAGTGTTAGAGCTAAAATTAGCATGTTTAAAGTGATTTTCATGCTTCCAGGGGCTCGGGAAGTTAATTAAATACCATTTGGAGGCATTTAATGTTCGAGCAAAAACGGCTGATTTTCGACAAAAGAGATAACACCCCCCCATTACGTCTTGCTTCAGAAATGTAGAAAATGGTCCGTTTTCAAATGTTTTATTTTTGAACGTCAGTTCACATTTGTAGGTGGATCATCAGTGTTAGAGCTAAAATTAGCATGTTTAAAGTGATTTTCATGCTTCCAGGGGCTCGGGAAGTTAATTAAATACCATTTGGAGGCATTTAATGTTCGAGCAAAAACGGCTGATTTTCGACAAAAGAGATAACACCCCCCCATTACGTCATGCTTCAGAAATGTGGAAAATGGTCCGTTTTCAAATGTTTTATTTTTGAACGTCAGTTCACATTTGTAGGTGGATCATCAGTGTTAGAGCTAAAATTAGCATGTTTAAAGTGATTTTCATGCTTCCAGGGGCCCAAAACACAAGATTTATGGAATGGTTAAAAGTGCATGAAAATGGCCAATTTACTCACTCTGAGTTCTCAAAAAGGGTTTCTTCACCCCGGGAAGTTAATTAAATACCATTTGGAGGCATTTAATGTTCGAGCAAAAACGGCTGATTTTCAACAAAAGAGATAACACCCCCCCATTACGTCATGCTTCAGAAATGTGGAAAATGGTCCGTTTTCAAATGTTTTATTTTTGAACGTCAGTTCACATTTGTAGGTGGATCATCAGTGTTAGAGCTAAAATTAGCATGTTTAAAGTGATTTTCATGCTTCCAGGGGCTCGGGAAGTTAATTAAATACCATTTGGAGGCATTTAATGTTCGAGCAAAAACGGCTGATTTTCGACAAAAGAGATAACACCCCCCCATTACGTCTTGCTTCAGAAATGTAGAAAATGGTCCGTTTTCAAATGTTTTATTTTTGAACGTCAGTTCACATTTGTAGGTGGATCATCAGTGTTAGAGCTAAAATTAGCATGTTTAAAGTGATTTTCATGCTTCCAGGGGCCCAAAACACAAGATTTATGGAATGGTTAAAAGTGCATGAAAATGGCCAATTTACTCACTCTGAGTTCTCAAAAAGGGTTTCTTCACCCCGGGAAGTTAATTAAATACCATTTGGAGGCATTTAATGTTCGAGCAAAAACGGCTGATTTTCGACAAAAGAGATAACACCCCCTCATTACGTCATGCTTCAGAAATGTGGAAAATGGTCCGTTTTCAAATGTTTTATTTTTGAACGTCAGTTCACATTTGTAGGTGGATCATCAGTGTTAGAGCTAAAATTAGCATGTTTAAAGTGATTTTCATGCTTCCAGGGGCTCGGGAAGTTAATTAAATACCATTTGGAGGCATTTAATGTTCGAGCAAAAACGGCTGATTTTCGACAAAAGAGATAACACCCCCCCATTACGTCATGCTTCAGAAATGTGGAAAATGGTCCGTTTTCAAATGTTTTATTTTTGAACGTCAGTTCACATTTGTAGGTGGATCATCAGTATTAGAGCTAAAATTAGCATGTTTAAAGTGATTTTCATGCTTCCAGGGGCTCGGGAAGTTAATTAAATACCATTTGGAGGCATTTAATGTTCGAGCAAAAACGGCTGATTTTCGACAAAAGAGATAACACCCCCCCATTACGTCATGCTTCAGAAATGTGGAAAATGGTCCGTTTTCAAATGTTTTATTTTTGAACGTCAGTTCACATTTGTAGGTGGATCATCAGTGTTAGAGCTAAAATTAGCATGTTTAAAGTGATTTTCATGCTTCCAGGGGCTCGGGAAGTTAATTAAATACCATTTGGAGGCATTTAATGTTCGAGCAAAAACGGCTGATTTTCGACAAAAGAGATAACACCCCCCCATTACGTCATGCTTCAGAAATGTGGAAAATGGTCCGTTTTCAAATGTTTTATTTTTGAACGTCAGTTCACATTTGTAGGTGGATCATCAGTGTTAGAGCTAAAATTAGCATGTTTAAAGTGATTTTCATGCTTCCAGGGGCCCAAAACACAAGATTAATGGAAAGGTTAAAAGTGCATCAAAATGGCCAATTTACTCACTCTGAGTTCTCAAAAAGGGTTTCTTCACCCCGGGAAGTGAAATAAATACCATTTGGAGGCATTTAATGTTCGAGCAAAAACGGCTGATTTTCGACAAAAGAGATAACACCCCCCCATTACGTCATGCTTCAGAAATGTGGAAAATGGTCAGTTTTCAAATGTTTTATTTTTGAACGTCAGTTCACATTTGTAGGTGGATCATCAGTGTTAGAGCTAAAATTAGCATGTTTAAAGTGATTTTCATGCTTCCAGGGGCCCAAAACACAAGATTTATGGAATGGTTAAAAGTGCATGAAAATGGCCAATTTACTCACTCTGAGTTCTCAAAAAGGGTTTCTTCACCCCGGGAAGTGAAATAAATACCATTTGGAGGCATTTAATGTTCGAGCAAAAACGGCTGATTTTCGACAAAAGAGATAACACACCCCCATTACGTCATGCTTCAGAAATGTGGAAAATGGTCCGTTTTCAAATGTTTTATTTTTGAACGTCAGTTCACATTTGTAGGTGGATCATCAGTGTTAGAGCTAAAATTAGCATGTTTAAAGTGATTTTCATGCTTCCAGGGGCTCGGGAAGTTAATTAAATACCATTTGGAGGCATTTAATGTTCGAGCAAAAACGGCTGATTTTCGACAAAAGAGATAACACCCCCCCCATTACGTCATGCTTCAGAAATGTGGAAAATGGTCCGTTTTCAAATGTTTTATTTTTGAACGTCAGTTCACATTTGTAGGTGGATCATCAGTGTTAGAGCTAAAATTAGCATGTTTAAAGTGATTTTCATGCTTCCAGGGGCCCAAAACACAAGATTTATGGAATGGTTAAAAGTGCATGAAAATGGCCAATTTACTCACTCTGAGTTCTCAAAAAGGGTTTCTTCACCCCGGGAAGTTAATTAAATACCATTTGGAGGCATTTAATGTTCGAGCAAAAACGGCTGATTTTCGACAAAAGAGATAACACCCCCCCATTACGTCATTTTTCAGAAATGTGGAAAATGGTCCGTTTTCAAATGTTTTATTTTTGAACGTCAGTTCACATTTGTAGGTGGATCATCAGTGTTAGAGCTAAAATTAGCATGTTTAAAGTGATTTTCATGCTTCCAGGGCCCAAAAGACAAGATTTATGGAATGGTTAAAAGTGCATGAAAATGGCCAATTTACTCACTCTGAGTTCTCAAAAAGGGTTTCTTCACCCCGGGAAGTTAATTAAATACCATTTGGAGGCATTTAATGTTCGAGCAAAAACGGCTGATTTTCGACAAAAGAGATAACACCCCCCCATTACGTCATGCTTCAGAAATGTGGAAAATGGTCCGTTTTCAAATGTTTTATTTTTGAACGTCAGTTCACATTTGTAGGTGGCTCATCAGTATTAGAGCTAAAATTAGCATGTTTAAAGTGATTTTCATGCTTCCAGGGGCTCGGGAAGTTAATTAAATACCATTTGGAGGCATTTAATGTTCGAGCAAAAATGGCTGATTTTCGACAAAAGAGATAACACCCCCCCATTACGTCTTGCTTCAGAAATGTAGAAAATGGTCCGTTTTCAAATGTTTTATTTTTGAACGTCAGTTCACATTTGTAGGTGGATCATCAGTGTTAGAGCTAAAATTAGCATGTTTAAAGTGATTTTCATGCTTCCAGGGGCCCAAAACACAAGATTTATGGAATGGTTAAAAGTGCATGAAAATGGCCAATTTACTCACTCTGAGTTCTCAAAAAGGGTTTCTTCACCCCGGGAAGTTAATTAAATACCATTTGGAGGCATTTAATGTTCGAGCAAAAACGGCTGATTTTCGACAAAAGAGATACCACCCCCCCATTACGTCATGCTTCAGAAATGTGGAAAATGGTCCGTTTTCAAATGTTTTATTTTTGAACGTCAGTTCACATTTGTAGATGGATCATCAGTGTTAGAGCTAAAATTAGCATGTTTAAAGTGATTTTCATGCTTCCAGGGGCTCGGGAAGTTAATTAAATACCATTTGGAGGCATTTAATGTTCGAGCAAAAACGGCTGATTTTCGACAAAAGAGATAACACCCCCCCATTACGTCATGCTTCAGAAATGTGGAAAATGGTCCGTTTTCAAATGTTTTATTTTTGAACGTCAGTTCACATTTGTAGGTGGATCATCAGTATTAGAGCTAAAATTAGCATGTTTAAAGTGATTTTCATGCTTCCAGGGGCTCGGGAAGTTAATTAAATACCATTTGGAGGCATTTAATGTTCGAGCAAAAACGGCTGATTTTCGACAAAAGAGATAACACCCCCCCATTACGTCATGCTTCAGAAATGTGGAAAATGGTCCGTTTTCAAATGTTTTATTTTTGAACGTCAGTTCACATTTGTAGGTGGATCATCAGTGTTAGAGCTAAAATTAGCATGTTTAAAGTGATTTTCATGCTTCCAGGGGCTCGGGAAGTTAATTAAATACCATTTGGAGGCATTTAATGTTCGAGCAAAAACGGCTGATTTTCGACAAAAGAGATAACACCCCCCCATTACGTCATGCTTCAGAAATGTGGAAAATGGTCCGTTTTCAAATGTTTTATTTTTGAATGTCAGTTCACATTTGTAGGTGGATCATCAGTGTTAGAGCTAAAATTAGCATGTTTAAAGTGATTTTCATGCTTCCAGGGGCCCAAAACACAAGATTTATGGAATGGTTAAAAGTGCATGAAAATGGCCAATTTACTCACTCTGAGTTCTCAAAAAGGGTTTCTTCACCCCGGGAAGTTAATTAAATACCATTTGGAGGCATTTAATGTTCGAGCAAAAACGGCTGATTTTCGACAAAAGAGATAACACCCCCCCATTACGTCATGCTTCAGAAATGTGGAAAATGGTCCGTTTTCAAATGTTTTATTTTTGAACATCAGTTCACATTTGTAAGTGGATCATCAGTGTTAGAGCTAAAATTAGCATGTTTAAAGTGATTTTCATGCTTCCAGGGGCTCGGGAAGTTAATTAAATACCATTTGGAGGCATTTAATGTTCGAGCAAAAACGGCTGATTTTCGACAAAAGAGATAACACCCCCCCATTACGTCATGCTTCAGAAATGTGGAAAATGGTCCGTTTTCAAATGTTTTATTTTTGAACGTCAGTTCACATTTGTAGGTGGATCATCAGTGTTAGAGCTAAAATTAGCATGTTTAAAGTGATTTTCATGCTTCCAGGGGCCCAAAACACAAGATTTATGGAATGGTTGAAAGTGCATGAAAATGGCCAATTTACTCACTCTGAGTTCTCAAAAACGGTTTCTTCACCCCGGGAAGTTAATTAAATACCATTTGGAGGCATTTAATGTTCGAGCAAAAACGGCTGATTTTCGACAAAAGAGATAACACCCCCCCATTACGTCATGCTTCAGAAATGTGGAAAATGGTTCGTTTTCAAATGTTTTATTTTTGAACGTCAGTTCACATTTGTAGGTGGATCATCAGTGTTAGAGCTAAAATTAGCATGTTTAAAGTGATTTTCATGCTTCCAGGGGCTCAGGAAGTGAAATAAATACCATTTGGAGGCATTTAATGTTTGAGCAAAAACGGCTGATTTTCGACAAAAGAGATAACACCCCCCCCATTACGTCATGCTTCAGAAATGTGGAAAATGGTCCGTTTTCAAATGTTTTATTTTTGAACGTCAGTTCACATTTGTAGGTGGATCATCAGTGTTAGAGCTAAAATTAGCATGTTTAAAGTGATTTTCATGCTTCCAGGGGCCCAAAACACAAGATTTATGGAATGGTTAAAAGTGCATGAAAATGGCCAATTTACTCACTCTGAGTTCGCAAAAAGGGTTTCTTCACCCCGGGAAGTTAATTAAATACCATTTGGAGGCATTTAATGTTCGAGCAAAAACGGCTGATTTTCGACAAAAGAGATAACACCCCCCATTACGTCATGCTTCAGAAATGTGGAAAATGGTCCGTTTTCAAATGTTTTATTTTTGAACGTCAGTTCATATTTGTAGGTGGATCATCAGTGTTAGAGCTAAAATTAGCATGTTTAAAGTGATTTTCATGCTTCCAGGGGCTCGGGAAGTTAATTAAATACCATTTGGAGGCATTTAATGTTCGAGCAAAAACGGCTGATTTTCGACAAAAGAGATAACACCCCCCCATTACGTCATGCTTCAGAAATGTGGAAAATGGTCCATTTTCAAATGTTTTATTTTTGAACGTCAGTTCACATTTGTAGGTGGATCATCAGTGTTAGAGCTAAAATTAGCATGTTTAAAGTGATTTTCATGCTTCCAGGGGCCCAAAACACAAGATTTATGGAATGGTTAAAAGTGCATGAAAATGGCCAATTTACTCACTCTGAGTTCTCAAAAAGGGTTTCTTCACCCTGGGAAGTTAATTAAATACCATTTGGAGGCATTTAATGTTCGAGCAAGAACGGCTGATTTTCGACAAAAGAGATAACACCCCCCCATTTGGTCATGCTTCAGAAATGTGGAAAATGGTCCGTTTTCAAATGTTTTATTTTTGAACGTCAGTTCACATTTGTAGGTGGATCATCAGTGTTAGAGCTAAAATTAGCATGTTTAAAGTGATTTTCATGCTTCCAGGGGCTCGGGAAGTTAATTAAATACCATTTGGAGGCATTTAATGTTCGAGCAAAAACGGCTGATTTTCGACAAAAGAGATAACACCCCCCCATTACGTCATGCTTCAGAAATGTGGAAAATGGTCCGTTTTCAAATGTTTTATTTTTGAACGTCAGTTCACATTTGTAGGTGGATCATCAGTGTTAGAGCTAAAATTAGCATGTTTAAAGTGATTTTCATGCTTCCAGGGGCCCAAAACACAAGATTTATGGAATGGTTAAAAGTGCATGAAAATGGCCAATTTACTCACTCTGAGTTCTCAAAAAGGGTTTCTTCACCCCGGGAAGTTAATTAAAAATCAATTTGGAGGCATTTAATGTTCGAGCAAAAACGGCTGATTTTCGACAAAAGAGATAACACCCCCCCATTACGTCATGCTTCAGAAATGTGGAAAATGGTCCGTTTTCAAATGTTTTATTTTTGAACGTCAGTTCACATTTGTAGGTGGATCATCAGTGTTAGAGCTAAAATTAGCATGTTTAAAGTGATTTTCATGCTTCCAGGGCCCAAAACACAAGATTTATGGAATGGTTAAAAGTGCATGAAAATGGCCAATTTACTCACTCTGAGTTCTCAAAAAGGGTTTCTTCACCCCGGGAAGTTAATTAAATACCATTTGGAGGCATTTAATGTTCGAGCAAAAACGGCTGATTTTCGACAAAAGAGATAACACCCCCCCATTACGTCATGCTTCAGAAATGTGGAAAATGGTCCGTTTTCAAATGTTTTATTTTTGAACGTCAGTTCACATTTGTAGGTGGATCATCAGTGTTAGAGCTAAAATTAGCATGTTTAAAGTGATTTTCATGCTTCCAGGGGCTCGGGAAGTTAATTAAATACCATTTGGAGGCATTTAATGTTCGAGCAAAAACGGCTGATTTTCGACAAAAGAGATAACACCCCCCCATTACGTCTTGCTTCAGAAATGTAGAAAATGGTCCGTTTTCAAATGTTTTATTTTTGAACGTCAGTTCACATTTGTAGGTGGATCATCAGTGTTAGAGCTAAAATTAGCATGTTTAAAGTGATTTTCATGCTTCCAGGGGCCCAAAACACAAGATTTATGGAATGGTTAAAAGTGCATGAAAATGGCCAATTTACTCACTCTGAGTTCTCAAAAAGGGTTTCTTCACCCCGGGAAGTTAATTAAATACCATTTGGAGGCATTTAATGTTCGAGCAAAAACGGCTGATTTTCGACAAAAGAGATAACACCCCCCCATTACGTCATGCTTCAGAAATGTGGAAAATGGTCCGTTTTCAAATGTTTTATTTTTGAACGTCAGTTCACATTTGTAGGTGGATCATCAGTGTTAGAGCTAAAATTAGCATGTTTAAAGTGATTTTCATGCTTCCAGGGGCTCGGGAAGTTAATTAAATACCATTTGGAGGCATTTAATGTTCGAGCAAAAACGGCTGATTTTCGACAAAAGAGATAACACCCCCCCATTACGTCATGCTTCAGAAATGTGGAAAATGGTCAGTTTTCAAATGTTTTATTTTTGAACGTCAGTTCACATTTGTAGGTGGATCATCAGTATTAGAGCTAAAATTAGCATGTTTAAAGTGATTTTCATGCTTCCAGGGGCTCGGGAAGTTAATTAAATACCATTTGGAGGCATTTAATGTTCGAGCAAAAACGGCTGATTTTCGACAAAAGAGATAACACCCCCCCATTACGTCATGCTTCAGAAATGTGGAAAATGGTCCGTTTTCAAATGTTTTATTTTTGAACGTCAGTTCACATTTGTAGGTGGATCATCAGTGTTAGAGCTAAAATTAGCATGTTTAAAGTGATTTTCATGCTTCCAGGGGCTCGGGAAGTTAATTAAATACCATTTGGAGGCATTTAATGTTCGAGCAAAAACGGCTGATTTTCGACAAAAGAGATAACACCCCCCCATTACGTCATGCTTCAGAAATGTGGAAAATGGTCTGTTTTCAAATGTTTTATTTTTGAACGTCAGTTCACATTTGTAGGTGGATCATCAGTGTTAGAGCTAAAATTAGCATGTTTAAAGTGATTTTCATGCTTCCAGGGGCCCAAAACACAAGATTTATGGAATGGTTAAAAGTGCATGAAAATGGCCAATTTACTCACTCTGAGTTCTCAAAAACGGTTTCTTCACCCCGGGAAGTTAATTAAATACCATTTGGAGGCATTTAATGTTCGAGCAAAAACGGCTGATTTTCGACAAAAGAGATAACACCCCCCCATTACGTCATGCTTCAGAAATGTGGAAAATGGTTCGTTTTCAAATGTTTTATTTTTGAACGTCAGTTCACATTTGTAGGTGGATCATCAGTGTTAGAGCTAAAATTAGCATGTTTAAAGTGATTTTCATGCTTCCAGGGGCTCGGGAAGTGAAATAAATACCATTTGGAGGCATTTAATGTTTGAGCAAAAACGGCTGATTTTCGACAAAAGAGATAACACCCCCCCCATTACGTCATGCTTCAGAAATGTGGAAAATGGTCCGTTTTCAAATGTTTTATTTTTGAACGTCAGTTCACATTTGTAGGTGGATCATCAGTGTTAGAGCTAAAATTAGCATGTTTAAAGTGATTTTCATGCTTCCAGGGGCTCGGGAAGATAATTAAATACCATTTGGAGGCATTTAATGTTCGAGCAAAAACGGCTGATTTTCGACAAAAGAGATAACACCCCCCCATTACGTCATGCTTCAGAAATGTGGAAAATGGTCCGTTTTCAAATGTTTTATTTTTGAACGTCAGTTCACATTCGTAGGTGGATCATCAGTGTTAGAGCTAAAATTAGCATGTTTAAAGTGATTTTCATGCTTCCAGGGGCCCAAAACACAAGATTTATGGAATGGTTAAAAGTGCATGAAAATGGCCAATTTACTCACTCTGAGTTCTCAAAAAGGGTTTCTTCACCCCGGGAAGTTAATTAAATACCATTTGGAGGCATTTAATGTTCGAGCAAAAACGGCTGATTTTCGACAAAAGAGATAACACCCCCCATTACGTCATGCTTCAGAAATGTGGAAAATGGTCCGTTTTCAAATGTTTTATTTTTGAACGTCAGTTCATATTTGTAGGTGGATCATCAGTGTTAGAGCTAAAATTAGCATGTTTAAAGTGATTTTCATGCTTCCAGGGGCTCGGGAAGTTAATTAAATACCATTTGGAGGCATTTAATGTTCGAGCAAAAACGGCTGATTTTCGACAAAAGAGATAACACCCCCCCATTACGTCATGCTTCAGAAATGTGGAAAATGGTCCGTTTTCAAATGTTTTATTTTTGAACGTCAGTTCACATTTGTAGGTGGATCATCAGTGTTAGAGCTAAAATTAGCATGTTTAAAGTGATTTTCATGCTTCCAGGGGCCCAAAACACAAGATTTATGGAATGGTTAAAAGTGCATGAAAATGGCCAATTTACTCACTCTGAGTTCTCAAAAAGGGTTTCTTCACCCCGGGAAGTTAATTAAATACCATTTGGAGGCATTTAATGTTCGAGCAAAAACGGCTGATTTTCGACAAAAGAGATAACACCCCCCCATTACGTCATGCTTCAGAATTGTGGAAAATGGTCCGTTTTCAAATGTTTTATTTTTGAACGTCAGTTCACATTTGTAGGTGGATCATCAGTGTTAGAGCTAAAATTAGCATGTTTAAAGTGATTTTCATGCTTCCAGGGGCTCGGGAAGTTAATTAAATACCATTTGGAGGCATTTAATGTTCGAGCAAAAACGGCTGATTTTCGACAAAAGAGATAACACCCCCCCATTACGTCATTCTTCAGAAATGTGGAAAATGGTCCGTTTTCAAATGTTTTATTTTTGAACGTCAGTTCACATTTGTAGGTGGATCATCAGTGTTAGAGCTAAAATTAGCATGTTTAAAGTGATTTTCATGCTTCCAGGGGCCCAAAACACAAGATTTATGGAACGGTTACAAGTGCATGAAAATGGCCAATTTACTCACTCTGAGTTCTCAAAAAGGGTTTCTTCACCCCGGGAAGTTAATTAAATACCATGTGGAGGCATTTAATGTTCGAGCAAAAACGGCTGATTTTCGACAAAAGAGATAACACCCCCCCATTACGTCATGCTTCAGAAATGTGGAAAATGGTCCGTTTTCAAATGTTTTATTTTTGAACGTCAGTTCACATTTGTAGGTGGATCATCAGTGTTAGAGCTAAAATTAGCATGTTTAAAGTGATTTTCATGCTTCCAGGGGCCCAAAACACAAGATTTATGGAATGGTTAAAAGTGCATGAAAATGGCCAATTTACTCACTCTGAGTTCTCAAAAAGGGTTTCTTTACCCCGGGAAGTTAATTAAATACCATTTGGAGGCATTTAATGTTCGAGCAAAAACGGCTGATTTTCGACAAAAGAGATAACACCCCCCCATTACGTCATGCTTCAGAAATGTGGAAAATGGTCCGTTTTCAAATGTTTTATTTTTGAACGTCAGTTCACATTTGTAGGTGGATCATCAGTGTTAGAGCTAAAATTAGCATGTTTAAAGTGATTTTCATGCTTCCAGGGGCTCGGGAAGTTAATTAAATACCATTTGGAGGCATTTAATGTTCGAGCAAAAACGGCTGATTTTCGACAAAAGAGATAACACCCCCCCATTACGTCATGCTTCAGAAATGTGGAAAATGGTCCGTTTTCAAATGTTTTATTTTTGAACGTCAGTTCACATTTGTAGGTGGATCATCAGTATTAGAGCTAAAATTAGCATGTTTAAAGTGATTTTCATGCTTCCAGGGGACCAAAACACAAGATTAATGGAATGGTTAAAAGTGCATGAAAATGGCCAATTTACTCACTCTGAGTTCTCAAAAAGGGTTTCTTCACTCCGGGAAGTGAAATAAATACCATTTGGAGGCATTTAATGTTCGAGCAAAAACGGCTGATTTTCGACAAAAGAGATAACACCCCCCCATTACGTCATGCTTCAGAAATGTGGAAAATGGTCCGTTTTCAAATGTTTTATTTTTGAACGTCAGTTCACATTTGTAGGTGGATCATCAGTGTTAGAGCTAAAATTAGCATGTTTAAAGTGATTTTCATGCTTCCAGGGGCTCGGGAAGTTAATTAAATACCATTTGGAGGCATTTAATGTTCGAGCAAAAACGGCTGATTTTCGACAAAAGAGATAACACCCCCCCATTACGTCATGCTTCAGAAATGTGGAAAATGGTCCGTTTTCAAATGTTTTATTTTTGAACGTCAGTTCACATTTGTAGGTGGATCATCAGTGTTAGAGCTAAAATTAGCATGTTTAAAGTGATTTTCATGCTTCCAGGGGCCCAAAACACAAGATTAATGGAATGGTTAAAAGTGCATGAAAATGGCCAATTTACTCACTCTGAGTTCTCAAAAAGGGTTTCTTCACTCCGGGAAGTGAAATAAATACCATTTGGAGGCATTTAATGTTCGAGCAAAAACGGCTGATTTTCGACAAAAGAGATAACACCCCCCCATTACGTCATGCTTCAGAAATGTGGAAAATGGTCCGTTTTCAAATGTTTTATTTTTGAACGTCAGTTCACATTTGTAGGTGGATCATCAGTGTTAGAGCTAAAATTAGCATGTTTAAAGTGATTTTCATGCTTCCAGGGGCTCGGGAAGTTAATTAAATACCATTTGGAGGCATTTAATGTTCGAGCAAAAACGGCTGATTTTCGACAAAAGAGATAACACCCCCCCATTACGTCATGCTTCAGAAATGTGGAAAATGGTCCGTTTTCAAATGTTTTATTTTTGAACGTCAGTTCACATTTGTAGGTGGATCATCAGTGTTAGAGCTAAAATTAGCATGTTTAAAGTGATTTTCATACTTCCAGGGGCCCAAAACACAAGATTTATGGAATGGTTAAAAGTGCATGAAAATGGCCAATTTACTCACTCTGAGTTCTCAAAAAGGGTTTCTTCACCCCGGGAAGTGAAATAAATACCATTTGGAGGCATTTAATGTTCGAGCAAAAACGGCTGATTTTCGACAAAAGAGATAACACCCCCCCATTACGTCATGCTTCAGAAATGTGGAAAATGGTCCGTTTTCAAATGTTTTATTTTTGAACGTCAGTTCACATTTGTAGGTGGATCATCAGTGTTAGAGCTAAAATTAGCATGTTTAAAGTGATTTTCATGCTTCCAGGGGCTCGGGAAGTTAATTAAATACAATTTGGAGGCATTTAATGTTCGAGCAAAAACGGCTGATTTTCGACAAAAGAGATAACATCCCCCCATTACGTCATGCTTCAGAAATGTGGAAAATGGTCCGTTTTCAAATGTTTTATTTTTGAACGTCAGTTCACATTTGTAGGTGGATCATCAGTGTTAGAGCTAAAATTAGCATGTTTAAAGTGATTTTCATGCTTCCAGGGGCCCAAAACACAAGATTAATGGAATGGTTAAAAGTGCATGAAAATGGCCAATTTACTCACTCTGAGTTCTCAAAAAGGGTTTCTTCACTCCGGGAAGTGAAATAAATACCATTTGGAGGCATTTAATGTTCGAGCAAAAACGGCTGATTTTCGACAAAAGAGATAACACCCCCCCATTACGTCATGCTTCAGAAATGTGGAAAATGGTCCGTTTTCAAATGTTTTATTTTTGAACGTCAGTTCACATTTGTAGGTGGATCATCAGTTTTAGAGCTAAAATTAGCATGTTTAAAGTGATTTTCATGCTTCCAGGGGCTCGGGAAGTTAATTAAATACCATTTGGAGGCATTTAATGTTCGAGCAAAAACGGCTGATTTTCGACAAAAGAGATAACACCCCCCCATTACGTCATGCTTCAGAAATGTGGAAAATGGTCCGTTTTCAAATGTTTTATTTTTGAACGTCAGTTCACATTTGTGGGTGGATCATCAGTGTTAGAGCTAAAATTAGCATGTTTAAAGTGATTTTCATACTTCCAGGGGCCCAAAACACAAGATTTATGGAATGGTTAAAAGTGCATGAAAATGGCCAATTTACTCACTCTGAGTTCTCAAAAAGGGTTTCTTCACCCCGGGAAGTTAATTAAATACCATTTGGAGGCATTTAATGTTCGAGCAAAAACGGCTTATTTTCGACAAAAGAGATAACACCCCCCCATTACGTCATGCTTCAGAAATGTGGAAAATGGTCCGTTTTCAAATGTTTTATTTTTGAACGTCAGTTCACATTTGTAGGTGGATCATCAGTGTTAGAGCTAAAATTAGCATGTTTAAAGTGATTTTCATGCTTCCAGGGGCTCGGGAAGTGAAATAAATACCATTTGGAGGCATTTAATGTTTGAGCAAAAACGGCTGATTTTCGACAAAAGAGATAACACCCCCCCATTACGTCATGCTTCAGAAATGTGGAAAATGGTCCGTTTTCAAATGTTTTATTTTTGAACGTCAGTTCACATTTGTAGGTGGATCATCAGTGTTAGAGCTAAAATTAGCATGTTTAAAGTGATTTTCATGCTTCCAGGGGCCCAAAACACAAGATTTATGGAATGGTTAAAAGTGCATGAAAATGGCCAATTTACTCACTCTGAGTTCTCAAAAAGGGTTTCTTCACCCCGGGAAGTTAATTAAATACCATTTGGAGGCATTTAATGTTCGAGCAAAAACGGCTGATTTTCGACAAAAGAGATAACACCCCCCCATTACGTCATGCTTCAGAATTGTGGAAAATGGTCCGTTTTCAAATGTTTTATTTTTGAACGTCAGTTCACATTTGTAGGTGGATCATCAGTGTTAGAGCTAAAATTAGCATGTTTAAAGTGATTTTCATGCTTCCAGGGGCTCGGGAAGTTAATTAAATACCATTTGGAGGCATTTAATGTTCGAGCAAAAACGGCTGATTTTCGACAAAAGAGATAACACCCCCCCATTACGTCATGCTTCAGAAATGTGGAAAATGGTCCGTTTTCAAATGTTTTATTTTTGAACGTCAGTTCACATTTGTAGGTGGATCATCAGTGTTAGAGCTAAAATTAGCATGTTTAAAGTGATTTTCATGCTTCCAGGGGCCCAAAACACAAGATTTATGGAATGGTTAAAAGTGCATGAAAATGGCCAATTTACTCACTCTGAGTTCTCAAAAAGGGTTTCTTCACCCCGGGAAGTTAATTAAATACCATGTGGAGGCATTTAATGTTCGAGCAAAAACGGCTGATTTTCGACAAAAGAGATAACACCCCCCCATTACGTCATGCTTCAGAAATGTGGAAAATGGTCCGTTTTCAAATGTTTTATTTTTGAACGTCAGTTCACATTTGTAGGTGGATCATCAGTGTTAGAGCTAAAATTAGCATGTTTAAAGTGATTTTCATGCTTCCAGGGGCCCAAAACACAAGATTTATGGAATGGTTAAAAGTGCATGAAAATGGCCAATTTACTCACTCTGAGTTCTCAAAAAGGGTTTCTTCACCCCGGGAAGTTAATTAAATACCATTTGGAGGCATTTAATGTTCGAGCAAAAACGGCTGATTTTCGACAAAAGAGATAACACCCCCCCATTACGTCATGCTTCAGAAATGTGGAAAATGGTCAGTTTTCAAATGTTTTATTTTTGAACGTCAGTTCACATTTGTAGGTGGATCATCAGTGTTAGAGCTAAAATTAGCATGTTTAAAGTGATTTTCATGCTTCCAGGGGCCCAAAACACAAGATTTATGGAATGGTTAAAAGTGCATGAAAATGGCCAATTTACTCACTCTGAGTTCTCAAAAAGGGTTTCTTCACCCCGGGAAGTGAAATAAATACCATTTGGAGGCATTTAATGTTCGAGCAAAAACGGCTGATTTTCGACAAAAGAGATAACACCCCCCCATTACGTCATGCTTCAGAAATGTGGAAAATGGTCCGTTTTCAAATGTTTTATTTTTGAACGTCAGTTCACATTTGTAGGTGGATCATCAGTGTTAGAGCTAAAATTAGCATGTTTAAAGTGATTTTCATGCTTCCAGGGGCTCGGGAAGTTAATTAAATACCATTTGGAGGCATTTAATGTTCGAGCAAAAACGGCTGATTTTCGACAAAAGAGATAACACCCCCCCATTACGTCATGCTTCAGAAATGTGGAAAATGGTCCGTTTTCAAATGTTTTATTTTTGAACGTCAGTTCACATTTGTAGGTGGATCATCAGTGTTAGAGCTAAAATTAGCATGTTTAAAGTGATTTTCATGCTTCCAGGGGCCCAAAACACAAGATTAATGGAATGGTTAAAAGTGCATGAAAATGGCCAATTTACTCACTCTGAGTTCTCAAAAAGGGTTTCTTCACTCCGGGAAGTGAAATAAATACCATTTGGAGGCATTTAATGTTCGAGCAAAAACGGCTGATTTTCGACAAAAGAGATAACACCCCCCCATTACGTCATGCTTCAGAAATGTGGAAAATGGTCCGTTTTCAAATGTTTTATTTTTGAACGTCAGTTCACATTTGTAGGTGGATCATCAGTGTTAGAGCTAAAATTAGCATGTTTAAAGTGATTTTCATGCTTCCAGGGGCTCGGGAAGTTAATTAAATACCATTTGGAGGCATTTAATGTTCGAGCAAAAACGGCTGATTTTCGACAAAAGAGATAACACCCCCCCATTACGTCATGCTTCAGAAATGTGGAAAATGGTCCGTTTTCAAATGTTTTATTTTTGAACGTCAGTTCACATTTGTAGGTGGATCATCAGTGTTAGAGCTAAAATTAGCATGTTTAAAGTGATTTTCATACTTCCAGGGGCCCAAAACACAAGATTTATGGAATGGTTAAAAGTGCATGAAAATGGCCAATTTACTCACTCTGAGTTCTCAAAAAGGGTTTCTTCACCCCGGGAAGTGAAATAAATACCATTTGGAGGCATTTAATGTTCGAGCAAAAACGGCTGATTTTCGACAAAAGAGATAACACCCCCCCATTACGTCATGCTTCAGAAATGTGGAAAATGGTCCGTTTTCAAATGTTTTATTTTTGAACGTCAGTTCACATTTGTAGGTGGATCATCAGTGTTAGAGCTAAAATTAGCATGTTTAAAGTGATTTTCATGCTTCCAGGGGCTCGGGAAGTTAATTAAATACCATTTGGAGGCATTTAATGTTCGAGCAAAAACGGCTGATTTTCGATAAAAGAGATAACACCCCCCCATTACGTCATGCTTCAGAAATGTGGAAAATGGTCCGTTTTCAAATGTTTTATTTTTGAACGTCAGTTCACATTTGTAGGTGGATCATCAGTGTTAGAGCTAAAATTAGCATGTTTAAAGTGATTTTCATGCTTCCAGGGGCCCAAAACACAAGATTAATGGAATGGTTAAAAGTGCATGAAAATGGCCAATTTACTCACTCTGAGTTCTCAAAAAGGGTTTCTTCACTCCGGGAAGTGAAATAAATACCATTTGGAGGCATTTAATGTTCGAGCAAAAACAGCTGATTTTCGACAAAAGAGATAACACCCCCCCATTACGTCATGCTTCAGAAATGTGGAAAATGGTCCGTTTTCAAATGTTTTATTTTTGAACGTCAGTTCACATTTGTAGGTGGATCATCAGTGTTAGAGCTAAAATTAGCATGTTTAAAGTGATTTTCATGCTTCCAGGGGCTCGGGAAGTTAATTAAATACCATTTGGAGGCATTTAATGTTCGAGCAAAAACGGCTGATTTTCGACAAAAGAGATAACACCCCCCCATTACGTCATGCTTCAGAAATGTGGAAAATGGTCCGTTTTCAAATGTTTTATTTTTGAACGTCAGTTCACATTTGTAGGTGGATCATCAGTGTTAGAGCTAAAATTAGCATGTTTAAAGTGATTTTCATACTTCCAGGGGCCCAAAACACAAGATTTATGGAATGGTTAAAAGTGCATGAAAATGGCCAATTTACTCACTCTGAGTTCTCAAAAAGGGTTTCTTCACCCCGGGAAGTTAATTAAATACCATTTGGAGGCATTTAATGTTCGAGCAAAAACGGCTTATTTTCGACAAAAGAGATAACACCCCCCCATTACGTCATGCTTCAGAAATGTGGAAAATGGTCCGTTTTCAAATGTTTTATTTTTGAACGTCAGTTCACATTTGTAGGTGGATCATCAGTGTTAGAGCTAAAATTAGCATGTTTAAAGTGATTTTCATGCTTCCAGGGGCTCGGGAAGTTAATTAAATACCATTTGGAGGCATTTAATGTTCGAGCAAAAACGGCTGATTTTCGACAAAAGAGATAACACCCCCCCATTACGTCACGCTTCAGAAATGTGGAAAATGGTCCGTTTTCAAATGTTTTATTTTTGAACGTCAGTTCACATTTGTAGGTGGATCATCAGTGTTAGAGCTAAAATTAGCATGTTTAAAGTGATTTTCATGCTTCCAGGGGCTCGGGAAGTGAAATAAATACCATTTGGAGGCATTTAATGTTCGAGCAAAAACGGCTGATTTTCGACAAAAGAGATAACACCCCCCCATTACGTCATGCTTCAGAAATGTGGAAAATGGTCCGTTTTCAAATGTTTTATTTTTGAACGTCAGTTCACATTTGTAGGTGGATCATCAGTGTTAGAGCTAAAATTAGCATGTTTAAAGTGATTTTCATGCTTCCAGGGGCTCGGGAAGTTAATTAAATACCATTTGGAGGCATTTAATGTTTGAGCAAAAACGGCTGATTTTCGACAAAAGAGATAACACCCCCCCATTACGTCATGCTTCAGAAATGTGGAAAATGGTCCGTTTTCAAATGTTTTATTTTTGAACGTCAGTTCACATTTGTAGGTTGATCATCAGTGTTAGAGCTAAAATTAGCATGTTTAAAGTGATTTTCATGCTTCCAGGGGCCCAAAACACAAGATTAATGGAATGGTTAAAAGTGCATGAAAATGGCCAATTTACTCACTCTGAGTTCTCAAAAAGGGTTTCTTCACCCCGGGAAGTGAAATAAATACCATTTGGAGGCATTTAATGTTCGAGCAAAAACGGCTGATTTTCTACAAAAGAGATAACACCCCCCCATTACGTCATGCTTCAGAAATGTGGAAAATGGTCCGTTTTCAAATGTTTTATTTTTGAACGTCAGTTCACATTTGTAGGTGGATCATCAGTGTTAGAGCTAAAATTAGCATGTTTAAAGTGATTTTCATGCTTCCAGGGGCTCGGGAAGTTAATTAAATACCATTTGGAGGCATTTAATGTTCGAGCAAAAACGGCTGATTTTCGACAAAAGAGATAACACCCCCCCCATTACGTCATGCTTCAGAAATGTGGAAAATGGTCCGTTTTCAAATGTTTTATTTTTGAACGTCAGTTCACATTTGTAGGTGGATCATCAGTGTTAGAGCTAAAATTAGCATGTTTAAAGTGATTTTCATGCTTCCAGGGGCTCGGGAAGTTAATTAAATACCATTTGGAGGCATTTAATGTTCGAGCAAAAACGGCTGATTTTCGACAAAAGAGATAACACCCCCCCATTACGTCATGCTTCAGAAATGTGGAAAATGGTCCGTTTTCAAATGTTTTATTTTTGAACGTCAGTTCACATTTGTAGGTGGATCATCAGTGTAAGAGCTAAAATTAGCATGTTTAAAGTGATTTTCATGCTTCCAGGGGCTCGGGAAGTGAAATAAATACCATTTGGAGGCATTTAATGTTCGAGCAAAAACGGCTGATTTTCGACAAAAGAGATAACACCCCCCATTACGTCATGCTTCAGAAATGTGGAAAATGGTCCTTTTTCAAATGTTTTATTTTTGAACGTCAGTTCACATTTGTAGGTGGATCATCAGTGTTAGAGCTAAAATTAGCATGTTTAAAGTGATTTTCATGCTTCCAGGGGCTCGGGAAGTTAATTAAATACCATTTGGAGGCATTTAATGTTCGAGCAAAAACGGCTGATTTTCAACAAAAGAGATAACACCCCCCCATTACGTCATGCTTCAGAAATGTGGAAAATGGTCCGTTTTCAAATGTTTTATTTTTGAACGTCAGTTCACATTTGTAGGTGGATCATCAGTGTTAGAGCTAAAATTAGCATGTTTAAAGTGATTTTCATGCTTCCAGGGGCTCGGGAAGTGAAATAAATACCATTTGGAGGCATTTAATGTTTGAGCAAAAACGGCTGATTTTCGACAAAAGAGATAACACCCCCCCATTACGTCATGCTTCAGAAATGTGGAAAATGGTCCGTTTTCAAATGTTTTATTTTTGAACGTCAGTTCACATTTGTAGGTGGATCATCAGTGTTAGAGCTAAAATTAGCATGTTTAAAGTGATTTTCATGCTTCCAGGGGCCCAAAACACAAGATTTATGGAATGGTTAAAAGTGCATGAAAATGGCCAATTTACTCACTCTGAGTTCTCAAAAAGGGTTTCTTCACCCCGGGAAGTTAATTAAATACCATTTGGAGGCATTTAATGTTCGAGCAAAAACGGCAGATTTTCGACAAAAGAGATAACACCCCCCCATTACGTCATGCTTCAGAATTGTGGAAAATGGTCCGTTTTCAAATGTTTTATTTTTGAACGTCAGTTCACATTTGTAGGTGGATCATCAGTGTTAGAGCTAAAATTAGCATGTTTAAAGTGATTTTCATGCTTCCAGGGGCTCGGGAAGTTAATTAAATACCATTTGGAGGCATTTAATGTTCGAGCAAAAACGGCTGATTTTCGACAAAAGAGATAACACCCCCCCATTACGTCATGCTTCAGAAATGTGGAAAATGGTCCGTTTTCAAATGTTTTATTTTTGAACGTCAGTTCACATTTGTAGGTGGATCATCAGTGTTAGAGCTAAAATTAGCATGTTTAAAGTGATTTTCATGCTTCCAGGGGCCCAAAACACAAGATTTATGGAATGGTTAAAAGTGCATGAAAATGGCCAATTTACTCACTCTGAGTTCTCAAAAAGGGTTTCTTCACCCCGGGAAGTTAATTAAATACCATGTGGAGGCATTTAATGTTCGAGCAAAAACGGCTGATTCTCGACAAAAGAGATAACACCCCCCCATTACGTCATGCTTCAGAAATGTGGAAAATGGTCCGTTTTCAAATGTTTTATTTTTGAACGTCAGTTCACATTTGTAGGTGGATCATCAGTGTTAGAGCTAAAATTAGCATGTTTAAAGTGATTTTCATGCTTCCAGGGGCCCAAAACACAAGATTTATGGAATGGTTAAAAGTGCATGAAAATGGCCAATTTACTCACTCTGAGTTCTCAAAAAGGGTTTCTTCACCCCGGGAAGTTAATTAAATACCATTTGGAGGCATTTAATGTTCGAGCAAAAACGGCTGATTTTCGACAAAAGAGATAACACCCCCCCATTACGTCATGCTTCAGAAATGTGGAAAATGGTCAGTTTTCAAATGTTTTATTTTTGAACGTCAGTTCACATTTGTAGGTGGATCATCAGTGTTAGAGCTAAAATTAGCATGTTTAAAGTGATTTTCATGCTTCCAGGGGCCCAAAACACAAGATTTATGGAATGGTTAAAAGTGCATGAAAATGGCCAATTTACTCACTCTGAGTTCTCAAAAAGGGTTTCTTCACCCCGGGAAGTGAAATAAATACCATTTGGAGGCATTTAATGTTCGAGCAAAAACGGCTGATTTTCGACAAAAGAGATAACACCCCCCCATTACGTCATGCTTCAGAAATGTGGAAAATGGTCCGTTTTCAAATGTTTTATTTTTGAACGTCAGTTCACATTTGTAGGTGGATCATCAGTGTTAGAGCTAAAATTAGCATGTTTAAAGTGATTTTCATGCTTCCAGGGGCTCGGGAAGTTAATTAAATACCATTTGGAGGCATTTAATGTTCGAGCAAAAACGGCTGATTTTCGACAAAAGAGATAACACCCCCCCATTACGTCATGCTTCAGAAATGTGGAAAATGGTCCGTTTTCAAATGTTTTATTTTTGAACGTCAGTTCACATTTGTAGGTGGATCATCAGTGTTAGAGCTAAAATTAGCATGTTTAAAGTGATTTTCATGCTTCCAGGGGCCCAAAACACAAGATTAATGGAATGGTTAAAAGTGCATGAAAATGGCCAATTTACTCACTCTGAGTTCTCAAAAAGGGTTTCTTCACTCCGGGAAGTGAAATAAATACCATTTGGAGGCATTTAATGTTCGAGCAAAAACGGCTGATTTTCGACAAAAGAGATAACACCCCCCCATTACGTCATGCTTCAGAAATGTGGAAAATGGTCCGTTTTCAAATGTTTTATTTTTGAACGTCAGTTCACATTTGTAGGTGGATCATCAGTGTTAGAGCTAAAATTAGCATGTTTAAAGTGATTTTCATGCTTCCAGGGGCTCGGGAAGTTAATTAAATACCATTTGGAGGCATTTAATGTTCGAGCAAAAACGGCTGATTTTCGACAAAAGAGATAACACCCCCCCATTACGTCATGCTTCAGAAATGTGGAAAATGGTCCGTTTTCAAATGTTTTATTTTTGAACGTCAGTTCACATTTGTAGGTGGATCATCAGTGTTAGAGCTAAAATTAGCATGTTTAAAGTGATTTTCATACTTCCAGGGGCCCAAAACACAAGATTTATGGAATGGTTAAAAGTGCATGAAAATGGCCAATTTACTCACTCTGAGTTCTCAAAAAGGGTTTCTTCACCCCGGGAAGTGAAATAAATACCATTTGGAGGCATTTAATGTTCGAGCAAAAACGGCTGATTTTCTACAAAAGAGATAACACCCCCCCATTACGTCATGCTTCAGAAATGTGGAAAATGGTCCGTTTTCAAATGTTTTATTTTTGAACGTCAGTTCACATTTGTAGGTGGATCATCAGTGTTAGAGCTAAAATTAGCATGTTTAAAGTGATTTTCATGCTTCCAGGGGCTCGGGAAGTTAATTAAATACCATTTGGAGGCATTTAATGTTCGAGCAAAAACGGCTGATTTTCGACAAAAGAGATAACACCCCCCCCATTACGTCATGCTTCAGAAATGTGGAAAATGGTCCGTTTTCAAATGTTTTATTTTTGAACGTCAGTTCACATTTGTAGGTGGATCATCAGTGTTAGAGCTAAAATTAGCATGTTTAAAGTGATTTTCATGCTTCCAGGGGCTCGGGAAGTTAATTAAATACCATTTGGAGGCATTTAATGTTCGAGCAAAAACGGCTGATTTTCGACAAAAGAGATAACACCCCCCCATTACGTCATGCTTCAGAAATGTGGAAAATGGTCCGTTTTCAAATGTTTTATTTTTGAACGTCAGTTCACATTTGTAGGTGGATCATCAGTGTAAGAGCTAAAATTAGCATGTTTAAAGTGATTTTCATGCTTCCAGGGGCTCCGGAAGTGAAATAAATACCATTTGGAGGCATTTAATGTTCGAGCAAAAACGGCTGATTTTCGACAAAAGAGATAACACCCCCCCATTACGTCATGCTTCAGAAATGTGGAAAATGGTCCGTTTTCAAATGTTTTATTTTTGAACGTCAGTTCACATTTGTAGGTGGATCATCAGTGTTAGAGCTAAAATTAGCATGTTTAAAGTGATTTTCATGCTTCCAGGGGCTCGGGAAGTTAATTAAATACCATTTGGAGGCATTTAATGTTCGAGCAAAAACGGCTGATTTTCAACAAAAGAGATAACACCCCCCCATTACGTCATGCTTCAGAAATGTGGAAAATGGTCCGTTTTCAAATGTTTTATTTTTGAACGTCAGTTCACATTTGTAGGTGGATCATCAGTGTTAGAGCTAAAATTAGCATGTTTAAAGTGATTTTCATGCTTCCAGGGGCTCGGGAAGTGAAATAAATACCATTTGGAGGCATTTAATGTTTGAGCAAAAACGGCTGATTTTCGACAAAAGAGATAACACCCCCCCATTACGTCATGCTTCAGAAATGTGGAAAATGGTCCGTTTTCAAATGTTTTATTTTTGAACGTCAGTTCACATTTGTAGGTGGATCATCAGTGTTACAGCTAAAATTAGCATGTTTAAAGTGATTTTCATGCTTCCAGGGGCCCAAAACACAAGATTTATGGAATGGTTAAAAGTGCATGAAAATGGCCAATTTACTCACTCTGAGTTCTCAAAAAGGGTTTCTTCACCCCGGGAAGTTAATTAAATACCATTTGGAGGCATTTAATGTTCGAGCAAAAACGGCTGATTTTCGACAAAAGAGATAACACCCCCCCATTACGTCATGCTTCAGAATTGTGGAAAATGGTCCGTTTTCAAATGTTTTATTTTTGAACGTCAGTTCACATTTGTAGGTGGATCATCAGTGTTAGAGCTAAAATTAGCATGTTTAAAGTGATTTTCATGCTTCCAGGGGCTCGGGAAGTTAATTAAATACCATTTGGAGGCATTTAATGTTCGAGCAAAAACGGCTGATTTTCGACAAAAGAGATAACACCCCCCCATTACGTCATGCTTCAGAAATGTGGAAAATGGTCCGTTTTCAAATGTTTTATTTTTGAACGTCAGTTCACATTTGTAGGTGGATCATCAGTGTTAGAGCTAAAATTAGCATGTTTAAAGTGATTTTCATGCTTCCAGGGGCCCAAAACACAAGATTTATGGAATGGTTAAAAGTGCATGAAAATGGCCAATTTACTCACTCTGAGTTCTCAAAAAGGGTTTCTTCACCCCGGGAAGTTAATTAAATACCATGTGGAGGCATTTAATGTTCGAGCAAAAACGGCTGATTTTCGACAAAAGAGATAACACCCCCCCATTACGTCATGCTTCAGAAATGTGGAAAATGGTCCGTTTTCAAATGTTTTATTTTTGAACGTCAGTTCACATTTGTAGGTGGATCATCAGTGTTAGAGCTAAAATTAGCATGTTTAAAGTGATTTTCATGCTTCCAGGGGCCCAAAACACAAGATTTATGGAATGGTTAAAAGTGCATGAAAATGGCCAATTTACTCACTCTGAGTTCTCAAAAAGGGTTTCTTCACCCCGGGAAGTGAAATAAATACCATTTGGAGGCATTTAATGTTCGAGCAAAAACGGCTGATTTTCGACAAAAGAGATAACACCCCCCCATTACGTCATGCTTCAGAAATGTGGAAAATGGTCAGTTTTCAAATGTTTTATTTTTGAACGTCAGTTCACATTTGTAGGTGGATCATCAGTGTTAGAGCTAAAATTAGCATGTTTAAAGTGATTTTCATGCTTCCAGGGGCCCAAAACACAAGATTTATGGAATGGTTAAAAGTGCATGAAAATGGCCAATTTACTCACTCTGAGTTCTCAAAAAGGGTTTCTTCACCCCGGGAAGTGAAATAAATACCATTTGGAGGAATTTAATGTTCGAGCAAAAACGGCTGATTTTCGACAAAAGAGATAACACCCCCCCATTACGTCATGCTTCAGAAATGTGGAAAATGGTCCGTTTTCAAATGTTTTATTTTTGAACGTCAGTTCACATTTGTAGGTGGATCATCAGTGTTAGAGCTAAAATTAGCATGTTTAAAGTGATTTTCATGCTTCCAGGGGCTCGGGAAGTTAATTAAATACCATTTGGAGGCATTTAATGTTCGAGCAAAAACGGCTGATTTTCGACAAAAGAGATAACACCCCCCCATTACGTCATGCTTCAGAAATGTGGAAAATGGTCCGTTTTCAAATGTTTTATTTTTGAACGTCAGTTCACATTTGTAGGTGGATCATCAGTGTTAGAGCTAAAATTAGCATGTTTAAAGTGATTTTCATGCTTCCAGGGGCCCAAAACACAAGATTAATGGAATGGTTAAAAGTGCATGAAAATGGCCAATTTACTCACTCTGAGTTCTCAAAAAGGGTTTCTTCACTCCGGGAAGTGAAATAAATACCATTTGGAGGCATTTAATGTTCGAGCAAAAACGGCTGATTTTCGACAAAAGAGATAACACCCCCCCATTACGTCATGCTTCAGAAATGTGGAAAATGGTCCGTTTTCAAATGTTTTATTTTTGAACGTCAGTTCACATTTGTAGGTGGATCATCAGTGTTAGAGCTAAAATTAGCATGTTTAAAGTGATTTTCATGCTTCCAGGGGCTCGGGAAGTTAATTAAATACCATTTGGAGGCATTTAATGTTCGAGCAAAAACGGCTGATTTTCGACAAAAGAGATAACACCCCCCCAATACGTCATGCTTCAGAAATGTGGAAAATGGTCCGTTTTCAAATGTTTTATTTTTGAACGTCAGTTCACATTTGTAGGTGGATCATCAGTGTTAGAGCTAAAATTAGCATGTTTAAAGTGATTTTCATACTTCCAGGGGCCCAAAACACAAGATTTATGGAATGGTTAAAAGTGCATGAAAATGGCCAATTTACTCACTCTGAGTTCTCAAAAAGGGTTTCTTCACCCCGGGAAGTGAAATAAATACCATTTGGAGGCATTTAATGTTCGAGCAAAAACGGCTGATTTTCGACAAAAGAGATAACACCCCCCCATTACGTCATGCTTCAGAAATGTGGAAAATGGTCCGTTTTCAAATGTTTTATTTTTGAACGTCAGTTCACATTTGTAGGTGGATCATCAGTGTTAGAGCTAAAATTAGCATGTTTAAAGTGATTTTCATGCTTCCAGGGGCTCGGGAAGTTAATTAAATACCATTTGGAGGCATTTAATGTTCGAGCAAAAACGGCTGATTTTCGACAAAAGAGATAACACCCCCCCATTACGTCATGCTTCAGAAATGTGGAAAATGGTCCGTTTTCAAATGTTTTATTTTTGAACGTCAGTTCACATTTGTAGGTGGATCATCAGTGTTAGAGCTAAAATTAGCATGTTTAAAGTGATTTTCATGCTTCCAGGGGCCCAAAACACAAGATTAATGGAATGGTTAAAAGTGCATGAAAATGGCCAATTTACTCACTGAGTTCTCAAAAAGGGTTTCTTCACTCCGGGAAGTGAAATAAATACCATTTGGAGGCATTTAATGTTCGAGCAAAAACGGCTGATTTTCGACAAAAGAGATAACACCCCCCCATTACGTCATGCTTCAGAAATGTGGAAAATGGTCCGTTTTCAAATGTTTTATTTTTGAACGTCAGTTCACATTTGTAGGTGGATCATCAGTGTTAGAGCTAAAATTAGCATGTTTAAAGTGATTTTCATGCTTCCAGGGGCTCGGGAAGTTAATTAAATACCATTTGGAGGCATTTAATGTTCGAGCAAAAACGGCTGATTTTCAACAAAAGAGATAACACCCCCCCATTACGTCATGCTTCAGAAATGTGGAAAATGGTCCGTTTTCAAATGTTTTATTTTTGAACGTCAGTTCACATTTGTAGGTGGATCATCAGTGTTAGAGCTAAAATTAGCATGTTTAAAGTGATTTTCATGCTTCCAGGGGCTCGGGAAGTGAAATAAATACCATTTGGAGGCATTTAATGTTTGAGAAAAACGGCTGATTTTCGACAAAAGAGATAACACCCCCCCATTACGTCATGCTTCAGAAATGTGGAAAATGGTCCGTTTTCAAATGTTTTATTTTTGAACGTCAGTTCACATTTGTAGGTGGATCATCAGTGTTAGAGCTAAAATTAGCATGTTTAAAGTGATTTTCATGCTTCCAGGGGCCCAAAACACAAGATTTATGGAATGGTTAAAAGTGCATGAAAATGGCCAATTTACTCACTCTGAGTTCTCAAAAAGGGTTTCTTCACCCCGGGAAGTTAATTAAATACCATTTGGAGGCATTTAATGTTCGAGCAAAAACGGCTGATTTTCGACAAAAGAGATAACACCCCCCCATTACGTCATGCTTCAGAATTGTGGAAAATGGTCCGTTTTCAAATGTTTTATTTTTGAACGTCAGTTCACATTTGTAGGTGGATCATCAGTGTTAGAGCTAAAATTAGCATGTTTAAAGTGATTTTCATGCTTCCAGGGGCTCGGGAAGTTAATTAAATACCATTTGGAGGCATTTAATGTTCGAGCAAAAACGGCTGATTTTCGACAAAAGAGATAACACCCCCCCATTACGTCATGCTTCAGAAATGTGGAAAATGGTCCGTTTTCAAATGTTTTATTTTTGAACGTCAGTTCACATTTGTAGGTGGATCATCAGTGTTAGAGCTAAAATTAGCATGTTTAAAGTGATTTTCATGCTTCCAGGGGCCCAAAACACAAGATTTATGGAATGGTTAAAAGTGCATGAAAATGGCCAATTTACTCACTCTGAGTTCTCAAAAAGGGTTTCTTCACCCCGGGAAGTTAATTAAATACCATGTGGAGGCATTTAATGTTCGAGCAAAAACGGCTGATTTTCGACAAAAGAGATAACACCCCCCCATTACGTCATGCTTCAGAAATGTGGAAAATGGTCCGTTTTCAAATGTTTTATTTTTGAACGTCAGTTCACATTTGTAGGTGGATCATCAGTGTTAGAGCTAAAATTAGCATGTTTAAAGTGATTTTCATGCTTCCAGGGGCCCAAAACACAAGATTTATGGAATGGTTAAAAGTGCATGAAAATGGCCAATTTACTCACTCTGAGTTCTCAAAAGGGGTTTCTTCACCCCGGGAAGTTAATTAAATACCATTTGGAGGCATTTAATGTTCGAGCAAAAACGGCTGATTTTCGACAAAAGAGATAACACCCCCCCATTACGTCATGCTTCAGAAATGTGGAAAATGGTCAGTTTTCAAATGTTTTATTTTTGAACGTCAGTTCACATTTGTAGGTGGATCATCAGTGTTAGAGCTAAAATTAGCATGTTTAAAGTGATTTTCATGCTTCCAGGGGCCCAAAACACAAGATTTATGGAATGGTTAAAAGTGCATGAAAATGGCCAATTTACTCACTCTGAGTTCTCAAAAAGGGTTTCTTCACCCCGGGAAGTGAAATAAATACCATTTGGAGGCATTTAATGTTCGAGCAAAAACGGCTGATTTTCGACAAAAGAGATAACACCCCCCCATTACGTCATGCTTCAGAAATGTGGAAAATGGTCCGTTTTCAAATGTTTTATTTTTGAACGTCAGTTCACATTTGTAGGTGGATCATCAGTGTTAGAGCTAAAATTAGCATGTTTAAAGTGATTTTCATGCTTCCAGGGGCTCGGGAAGTTAATTAAATACCATTTGGAGGCATTTAATGTTCGAGCAAAAACGGCTGATTTTCGACAAAAGAGATAACACCCCCCCATTACGTCATGCTTCAGAAATGTGGAAAATGGTCCGTTTTCAAATGTTTTATTTTTGAACGTCAGTTCACATTTGTAGGTGGATCATCAGTGTTAGAGCTAAAATTAGCATGTTTAAAGTGATTTTCATGCTTCCAGGGGCCCAAAACACAAGATTAATGGAATGGTTAAAAGTGCATGAAAATGGCCAATTTACTCACTCTGAGTTCTCAAAAAGGGTTTCTTCACTCCGGGAAGTGAAATAAATACCATTTGGAGGCATTTAATGTTCGAGCAAAAACGGCTGATTTTCGACAAAAGAGATAACACCCCCCCATTACGTCATGCTTCAGAAATGTGGAAAATGGTCCGTTTTCAAATGTTTTATTTTTGAACGTCAGTTCACATTTGTAGGTGGATCATCAGTGTTAGAGCTAAAATTAGCATGTTTAAAGTGATTTTCATGCTTCCAGGGGCTCGGGAAGTTAATTAAATACCATTTGGAGGCATTTAATGTTCGAGCAAAAACGGCTGATTTTCGACAAAAGAGATAACACCCCCCCATTACGTCATGCTTCAGAAATGTGGAAAATGGTCCGTTTTCAAATGTTTTATTTTTGAACGTCAGTTCACATTTGTAGGTGGATCATCAGTGTTAGAGCTAAAATTAGCATGTTTAAAGTGATTTTCATACTTCCAGGGGCCCAAAACACAAGATTTATGGAATGGTTAAAAGTGCATGAAAATGGCCAATTTACTCACTCTGAGTTCTCAAAAAGGGTTTCTTCACCCCGGGAAGTGAAATAAATACCATTTGGAGGCATTTAATGTTCGAGCAAAAACGGCTGATTTTCTACAAAAGAGATAACACCCCCCCATTACGTCATGCTTCAGAAATGTGGAAAATGGTCCGTTTTCAAATGTTTTATTTTTGAACGTCAGTTCACATTTGTAGGTGGATCATCAGTGTTAGAGCTAAAATTAGCATGTTTAAAGTGATTTTCATGCTTCCAGGGGCTCGGGAAGTTAATTAAATACCATTTGGAGGCATTTAATGTTCGAGCAAAAACGGCTGATTTTCGACAAAAGAGATAACACCCCCCCCATTACGTCATGCTTCAGAAATGTGGAAAATGGTCCGTTTTCAAATGTTTTATTTTTGAACGTCAGTTCACATTTGTAGGTGGATCATCAGTGTTAGAGCTAAAATTAGCATGTTTAAAGTGATTTTCATGCTTCCAGGGGCTCGGGAAGTTAATTAAATACCATTTGGAGGCATTTAATGTTCGAGCAAAAACGGCTGATTTTCGACAAAAGAGATAACACCCCCCCATTACGTCATGCTTCAGAAATGTGGAAAATGGTCCGTTTTCAAATGTTTTATTTTTGAACGTCAGTTCACATTTGTAGGTGGATCATCAGTGTAAGAGCTAAAATTAGCATGTTTAAAGTGATTTTCATGCTTCCAGGGGCTCGGGAAGTGAAATAAATACCATTTGGAGGCATTTAATGTTCGAGCAAAAACGGCTGATTTTCGACAAAAGAGATAACACCCCCCCATTACGTCATGCTTCAGAAATGTGGAAAATGGTCCGTTTTCAAATGTTTTATTTTTGAACGTCAGTTCACATTTGTAGGTGGATCATCAGTGTTAGAGCTAAAATTAGCATGTTTAAAGTGATTTTCATGCTTCCAGGGGCTCGGGAAGTTAATTAAATACCATTTGGAGGCATTTAATGTTCGAGCAAAAACGGCTGATTTTCAACAAAAGAGATAACACCCCCCCATTACGTCATGCTTCAGAAATGTGGAAAATGGTCCGTTTTCAAATGTTTTATTTTTGAACGTCAGTTCACATTTGTAGGTGGATCATCAGTGTTAGAGCTAAAATTAGCATGTTTAAAGTGATTTTCATGCTTCCAGGGGCCCAAAACACAAGATTTATGGAATGGTTAAAAGTGCATGAAAATGGCCAATTTACTCACTCTGAGTTCTCAAAAAGGGTTTCTTCACCCCGGGAAGTTAATTAAATACCATTTGGAGGCATTTAATGTTCGAGCAAAAACGGCTGATTTTCGACAAAAGAGATAACACCCCCCCATTACGTCATGCTTCAGAATTGTGGAAAATGGTCCGTTTTCAAATGTTTTATTTTTGAACGTCAGTTCACATTTGTAGGTGGATCATCAGTGTTAGAGCTAAAATTAGCATGTTTAAAGTGATTTTCATGCTTCCAGGGGCTCGGGAAGTTAATTAAATACCATTTGGAGGCATTTAATGTTCGAGCAAAAACGGCTGATTTTCGACAAAAGAGATAACACCCCCCCATTACGTCATGCTTCAGAAATGTGGAAAATGGTCCGTTTTCAAATGTTTTATTTTTGAACGTCAGTTCACATTTGTAGGTGGATCATCAGTGTTAGAGCTAAAATTAGCATGTTTAAAGTGATTTTCATGCTTCCAGGGGCCCAAAACACAAGATTAATGGAATGGTTAAAAGTGCATGAAAATGGCCAATTTACTCACTCTGAGTTCTCAAAAAGGGTTTCTTCACTCCGGGAAGTGAAATAAATACCATTTGGAGGCATTTAATGTTCGAGCAAAAACGGCTGATTTTCGACAAAAGAGATAACACCCCCCCCATTACGTCATGCTTCAGAAATGTGGAAAATGGTCCGTTTTCAAATGTTTTATTTTTGAACGTCAGTTCACATTTGTAGGTGGATCATCAGTGTTAGAGCTAAAATTAGCATGTTTAAAGTGATTTTCATGCTTCCAGGGGCTCGGGAAGTTAATTAAATACCATTTGGAGGCATTTAATGTTCGAGCAAAAACGGCTGATTTTCAACAAAAGAGATAACACCCCCCCATTACGTCATGCTTCAGAAATGTGGAAAATGGTCCGTTTTCAAATGTTTTATTTTTGAACGTCAGTTCACATTTGTAGGTGGATCATCAGTGTTAGAGCTAAAATTAGCATGTTTAAAGTGATTTTCATGCTTCCAGGGGCTCGGGAAGTGAAATAAATACCATTTGGAGGCATTTAATGTTTGAGAAAAACGGCTGATTTTCGACAAAAGAGATAACACCCCCCCATTACGTCATGCTTCAGAAATGTGGAAAATGGTCCGTTTTCAAATGTTTTATTTTTGAACGTCAGTTCACATTTGTAGGTGGATCATCAGTGTTAGAGCTAAAATTAGCATGTTTAAAGTGATTTTCATGCTTCCAGGGGCCCAAAACACAAGATTTATGGAATGGTTAAAAGTGCATGAAAATGGCCAATTTACTCACTCTGAGTTCTCAAAAAGGGTTTCTTCACCCCGGGAAGTTAATTAAATACCATTTGGAGGCATTTAATGTTCGAGCAAAAACGGCTGATTTTCGACAAAAGAGATAACACCCCCCCATTACGTCATGCTTCAGAATTGTGGAAAATGGTCCGTTTTCAAATGTTTTATTTTTGAACGTCAGTTCACATTTGTAGGTGGATCATCAGTGTTAGAGCTAAAATTAGCATGTTTAAAGTGATTTTCATGCTTCCAGGGGCTCGGGAAGTTAATTAAATACCATTTGGAGGCATTTAATGTTCGAGCAAAAACGGCTGATTTTCGACAAAAGAGATAACACCCCCCCATTACGTCATGCTTCAGAAATGTGGAAAATGGTCCGTTTTCAAATGTTTTATTTTTGAACGTCAGTTCACATTTGTAGGTGGATCATCAGTGTTAGAGCTAAAATTAGCATGTTTAAAGTGATTTTCATGCTTCCAGGGGCCCAAAACACAAGATTTATGGAATGGTTAAAAGTGCATGAAAATGGCCAATTTACTCACTCTGAGTTCTCAAAAAGGGTTTCTTCACCCCGGGAAGTTAATTAAATACCATGTGGAGGCATTTAATGTTCGAGCAAAAACGGCTGATTTTCGACAAAAGAGATAACACCCCCCCATTACGTCATGCTTCAGAAATGTGGAAAATGGTCCGTTTTCAAATGTTTTATTTTTGAACGTCAGTTCACATTTGTAGGTGGATCATCAGTGTTAGAGCTAAAATTAGCATGTTTAAAGTGATTTTCATGCTTCCAGGGGCCCAAAACACAAGATTTATGGAATGGTTAAAAGTGCATGAAAATGGCCAATTTACTCACTCTGAGTTCTCAAAAGGGGTTTCTTCACCCCGGGAAGTTAATTAAATACCATTTGGAGGCATTTAATGTTCGAGCAAAAACGGCTGATTTTCGACAAAAGAGATAACACCCCCCCATTACGTCATGCTTCAGAAATGTGGAAAATGGTCAGTTTTCAAATGTTTTATTTTTGAACGTCAGTTCACATTTGTAGGTGGATCATCAGTGTTAGAGCTAAAATTAGCATGTTTAAAGTGATTTTCATGCTTCCAGGGGCCCAAAACACAAGATTTATGGAATGGTTAAAAGTGCATGAAAATGGCCAATTTACTCACTCTGAGTTCTCAAAAAGGGTTTCTTCACCCCGGGAAGTGAAATAAATACCATTTGGAGGCATTTAATGTTCGAGCAAAAACGGCTGATTTTCGACAAAAGAGATAACACCCCCCCATTACGTCATGCTTCAGAAATGTGGAAAATGGTCCGTTTTCAAATGTTTTATTTTTGAACGTCAGTTCACATTTGTAGGTGGATCATCAGTGTTAGAGCTAAAATTAGCATGTTTAAAGTGATTTTCATGCTTCCAGGGGCTCGGGAAGTTAATTAAATACCATTTGGAGGCATTTAATGTTCGAGCAAAAACGGCTGATTTTCGACAAAAGAGATAACACCCCCCCATTACGTCATGCTTCAGAAATGTGGAAAATGGTCCGTTTTCAAATGTTTTATTTTTGAACGTCAGTTCACATTTGTAGGTGGATCATCAGTGTTAGAGCTAAAATTAGCATGTTTAAAGTGATTTTCATGCTTCCAGGGGCCCAAAACACAAGATTAATGGAATGGTTAAAAGTGCATGAAAATGGCCAATTTACTCACTCTGAGTTCTCAAAAAGGGTTTCTTCACTCCGGGAAGTGAAATAAATACCATTTGGAGGCATTTAATGTTCGAGCAAAAACGGCTGATTTTCGACAAAAGAGATAACACCCCCCCATTACGTCATGCTTCAGAAATGTGGAAAATGGTCCGTTTTCAAATGTTTTATTTTTGAACGTCAGTTCACATTTGTAGGTGGATCATCAGTGTTAGAGCTAAAATTAGCATGTTTAAAGTGATTTTCATGCTTCCAGGGGCTCGGGAAGTTAATTAAATACCATTTGGAGGCATTTAATGTTCGAGCAAAAACGGCTGATTTTCGACAAAAGAGATAACACCCCCCCATTACGTCATGCTTCAGAAATGTGGAAAATGGTCAGTTTTCAAATGTTTTATTTTTGAACGTCAGTTCACATTTGTAGGTGGATCATCAGTGTTAGAGCTAAAATTAGCATGTTTAAAGTGATTTTCATACTTCCAGGGGCCCAAAACACAAGATTTATGGAATGGTTAAAAGTGCATGAAAATGGCCAATTTACTCACTCTGAGTTCTCAAAAAGGGTTTCTTCACCCCGGGAAGTGAAATAAATACCATTTGGAGGCATTTAATGTTCGAGCAAAAACGGCTGATTTTCTACAAAAGAGATAACACCCCCCCATTACGTCATGCTTCAGAAATGTGGAAAATGGTCCGTTTTCAAATGTTTTATTTTTGAACGTCAGTTCACATTTGTAGGTGGATCATCAGTGTTAGAGCTAAAATTAGCATGTTTAAAGTGATTTTCATGCTTCCAGGGGCTCGGGAAGTTAATTAAATACCATTTGGAGGCATTTAATGTTCGAGCAAAAACGGCTGATTTTCGACAAAAGAGATAACACCCCCCCCATTACGTCATGCTTCAGAAATGTGGAAAATGGTCCGTTTTCAAATGTTTTATTTTTGAACGTCAGTTCACATTTGTAGGTGGATCATCAGTGTTAGAGCTAAAATTAGCATGTTTAAAGTGATTTTCATGCTTCCAGGGGCTCGGGAAGTTAATTAAATACCATTTGGAGGCATTTAATGTTCGAGCAAAAACGGCTGATTTTCGACAAAAGAGATAACACCCCCCCATTACGTCATGCTTCAGAAATGTGGAAAATGGTCCGTTTTCAAATGTTTTATTTTTGAACGTCAGTTCACATTTGTAGGTGGATCATCAGTGTAAGAGCTAAAATTAGCATGTTTAAAGTGATTTTCATGCTTCCAGGGGCTCGGGAAGTGAAATAAATACCATTTGGAGGCATTTAATGTTCGAGCAAAAACGGCTGATTTTCGACAAAAGAGATAACACCCCCCATTACGTCATGCTTCAGAAATGTGGAAAATGGTCCGTTTTCAAATGTTTTATTTTTGAACGTCACTTCACATTTGTAGGTGGATCATCAGTGTTAGAGCTAAAATTAGCATGTTTAAAGTGATTTTCATGCTTCCAGGGGCTCGGGAAGTTAATTAAATACCATTTGGAGGCATTTAATGTTCGAGCAAAAACGGCTGATTTTCAACAAAAGAGATAACACCCCCCCATTACGTCATGCTTCAGAAATGTGGAAAATGGTCCGTTTTCAAATGTTTTATTTTTGAACGTCAGTTCACATTTGTAGGTGGATCATCAGTGTTAGAGCTAAAATTAGCATGTTTAAAGTGATTTTCATGCTTCCAGGGGCCCAAAACACAAGATTTATGGAATGGTTAAAAGTGCATGAAAATGGCCAATTTACTCACTCTGAGTTCTCAAAAAGGGTTTCTTCACCCCGGGAAGTTAATTAAATACCATTTGGAGGCATTTAATGTTCGAGCAAAAACGGCTGATTTTCGACAAAAGAGATAACACCCCCCCATTACGTCATGCTTCAGAATTGTGGAAAATGGTCCGTTTTCAAATGTTTTATTTTTGAACGTCAGTTCACATTTGTAGGTGGATCATCAGTGTTAGAGCTAAAATTAGCATGTTTAAAGTGATTTTCATGCTTCCAGGGGCTCGGGAAGTTAATTAAATACCATTTGGAGGCATTTAATGTTCGAGCAAAAACGGCTGATTTTCGACAAAAGAGATAACACCCCCCCATTACGTCATGCTTCAGAAATGTGGAAAATGGTCCGTTTTCAAATGTTTTATTTTTGAACGTCAGTTCACATTTGTAGGTGGATCATCAGTGTTAGAGCTAAAATTAGCATGTTTAAAGTGATTTTCATGCTTCCAGGGGCCCAAAACACAAGATTTATGGAATGGTTAAAAGTGCATGAAAATGGCCAATTTACTCACTCTGAGTTCTCAAAAAGGGTTTCTTCACCCCGGGAAGTTAATTAAATACCATGTGGAGGCATTTAATGTTCGAGCAAAAACGGCTGATTTTCGACAAAAGAGATAACACCCCCCCATTACGTCATGCTTCAGAAATGTGGAAAATGGTCCGTTTTCAAATGTTTTATTTTTGAACGTCAGTTCACATTTGTAGGTGGATCATCAGTGTTAGAGCTAAAATTAGCATGTTTAAAGTGATTTTCATGCTTCCAGGGGCCCAAAACACAAGATTTATGGAATGGTTAAAAGTGCATGAAAATGGCCAATTTACTCACTCTGAGTTCTCAAAAAGGGTTTCTTCACCCCGGGAAGTTAATTAAATACCATTTGGAGGCATTTAATGTTCGAGCAAAAACGGCTGATTTTCGACAAAAGAGATAACACCCCCCCATTACGTCATGCTTCAGAAATGTGGAAAATGGTCAGTTTTCAAATGTTTTATTTTTGAACGTCAGTTCACATTTGTAGGTGGATCATCAGTGTTAGAGCTAAAATTAGCATGTTTAAAGTGATTTTCATGCTTCCAGGGGCCCAAAACACAAGATTTATGGAATGGTTAAAAGTGCATGAAAATGGCCAATTTACTCACTCTGAGTTCTCAAAAAGGGTTTCTTCACCCCGGGAAGTGAAATAAATACCATTTGGAGGCATTTAATGTTCGAGCAAAAACGGCTGATTTTCGACAAAAGAGATAACACCCCCCCATTACGTCATGCTTCAGAAATGTGGAAAATGGTCCGTTTTCAAATGTTTTATTTTTGAACGTCAGTTCACATTTGTAGGTGGATCATCAGTGTTAGAGCTAAAATTAGCATGTTTAAAGTGATTTTCATGCTTCCAGGGGCTCGGGAAGTTAATTAAATACCATTTGGAGGCATTTAATGTTCGAGCAAAAACGGCTGATTTTCGACAAAAGAGATAACACCCCCCCATTACGTCATGCTTCAGAAATGTGGAAAATGGTCCGTTTTCAAATGTTTTATTTTTGAACGTCAGTTCACATTTGTAGGTGGATCATCAGTGTTAGAGCTAAAATTAGCATGTTTAAAGTGATTTTCATGCTTCCAGGGGCCCAAAACACAAGATTAATGGAATGGTTAAAAGTGCATGAAAATGGCCAATTTACTCACTCTGAGTTCTCAAAAAGGGTTTCTTCACTCCGGGAAGTGAAATAAATACCATTTGGAGGCATTTAATGTTCGAGCAAAAACGGCTGATTTTCGACAAAAGAGATAACACCCCCCATTACGTCATGCTTCAGAAATGTGGAAAATGGTCCGTTTTCAAATGTTTTATTTTTGAACGTCAGTTCACATTTGTAGGTGGATCATCAGTGTTAGAGCTAAAATTAGCATGTTTAAAGTGATTTTCATGCTTCCAGGGGCTCGGGAAGTTAATTAAATACCATTTGGAGGCATTTAATGTTCGAGCAAAAACGGCTGATTTTCGACAAAAGAGATAACACCCCCCCATTACGTCATGCTTCAGAAATGTGGAAAATGGTCCGTTTTCAAATGTTTTATTTTTGAACGTCAGTTCACATTTGTAGGTGGATCATCAGTGTTAGAGCTAAAATTAGCATGTTTAAAGTGATTTTCATGCTTCCAGGGGCCCAAAACACAAGATTAATGGAATGGTTAAAAGTGCATGAAAATGGCCAATTTACTCACTCTGAGTTCTCAAAAAGGGTTTCTTCACTCCGGGAAGTGAAATAAATACCATTTGGAGGCATTTAATGTTCGAGCAAAAACGGCTGATTTTCGACAAAAGAGATAACACCCCCCCATTACGTCATGCTTCAGAATTGTGGAAAATGGTCCGTTTTCAAATGTTTTATTTTTGAACGTCAGTTCACATTTGTAGGTGGATCATCAGTGTTAGAGCTAAAATTAGCATGTTTAAAGTGATTTTCATGCTTCCAGGGGCTCGGGAAGTTAATTAAATACCATTTGGAGGCATTTAATGTTCGAGCAAAAACGGCTGATTTTCGACAAAAGAGATAACACCCCCCCATTACGTCATGCTTCAGAAATGTGGAAAATGGTCCGTTTTCAAATGTTTTATTTTTGAACGTCAGTTCACATTTGTAGGTGGATCATCAGTGTTAGAGCTAAAATTAGCATGTTTAAAGTGATTTTCATGCTTCCAGGGGCCCAAAACACAAGATTTATGGAATGGTTAAAAGTGCATGAAAATGGCCAATTTACTCACTCTGAGTTCTCAAAAAGGGTTTCTTCACCCCGGGAAGTTAATTAAATACCATGTGGAGGCATTTAATGTTCGAGCAAAAACGGCTGATTTTCGACAAAAGAGATAACACCCCCCCATTACGTCATGCTTCAGAAATGTGGAAAATGGTCCGTTTTCAAATGTTTTATTTTTGAACGTCAGTTCACATTTGTAGGTGGATCATCAGTGTTAGAGCTAAAATTAGCATGTTTAAAGTGATTTTCATGCTTCCAGGGGCCCAAAACACAAGATTTATGGAATGGTTAAAAGTGCATGAAAATGGCCAATTTACTCACTCTGAGTTCTCAAAAAGGGTTTCTTCACCCCGGGAAGTTAATTAAATACCATTTGGAGGCATTTAATGTTCGAGCAAAAACGGCTGATTTTCGACAAAAGAGATAACACCCCCCATTACGTCATGCTTCAGAAATGTGGAAAATGGTCAGTTTTCAAATGTTTTCTTTTTGAACGTCAGTTCACATTTGTAGGTGGATCATCAGTGTTAGAGCTAAAATTAGCATGTTTAAAGTGATTTTCATGCTTCCAGGGGCCCAAAACACAAGATTTATGGAATGGTTAAAAGTGCATGAAAATGGCCAATTTACTCACTCTGAGTTCTCAAAAAGGGTTTCTTCACCCCGGGAAGTGAAATAAATACCATTTGGAGGCATTTAATGTTCGAGCAAAAACGGCTGATTTTCGACAAAAGAGATAACACCCCCCCATTACGTCATGCTTCAGAAATGTGGAAAATGGTCCGTTTTCAAATGTTTTATTTTTGAACGTCAGTTCACATTTGTAGGTGGATCATCAGTGTTAGAGCTAAAATTAGCATGTTTAAAGTGATTTTCATGCTTCCAGGGGCTCGGGAAGTTAATTAAATACCATTTGGAGGCATTTAATGTTCGAGCAAAAACGGCTGATTTTCGACAAAAGAGATAACACCCCCCCATTACGTCATGCTTCAGAAATGTGGAAAATGGTCCGTTTTCAAATGTTTTATTTTTGAACGTCAGTTCACATTTGTAGGTGGATCATCAGTGTTAGAGCTAAAATTAGCATGTTTAAAGTGATTTTCATGCTTCCAGGGGCCCAAAACACAAGATTAATGGAATGGTTAAAAGTGCATGAAAATGGCCAATTTACTCACTCTGAGTTCTCAAAAAGGGTTTCTTCACTCCGGGAAGTGAAATAAATACCATTTGGAGGCATTTAATGTTCGAGCAAAAACGGCTGATTTTCGACAAAAGAGATAACACCCCCCCATTACGTCATGCTTCAGAAATGTGGAAAATGGTCCGTTTTCAAATGTTTTATTTTTGAACGTCAGTTCACATTTGTAGGTGGATCATCAGTGTTAGAGCTAAAATTAGCATGTTTAAAGTGATTTTCATGCTTCCAGGGGCTCGGGAAGTTAATTAAATACCATTTGGAGGCATTTAATGTTCGAGCAAAAACGGCTGATTTTCGACAAAAGAGATAACACCCCCCCATTACGTCATGCTTCAGAAATGTGGAAAATGGTCCGTTTTCAAATGTTTTATTTTTGAACGTCAGTTCACATTTGTAGGTGGATCATCAGTGTTAGAGCTAAAATTAGCATGTTTAAAGTGATTTTCATACTTCCAGGGGCCCAAAACACAAGATTTATGGAATGGTTAAAAGTGCATGAAAATGGCCAATTTACTCACTCTGAGTTCTCAAAAAGGGTTTCTTCACCCCGGGAAGTGAAATAAATACCATTTGGAGGCATTTAATGTTCGAGCAAAAACGGCTGATTTTCGACAAAAGAGATAACACCCCCCATTACGTCATGCTTCAGAAATGTGGAAAATGGTCCGTTTTCAAATGTTTTATTTTTGAACGTCAGTTCACATTTGTAGGTGGATCATCAGTGTTAGAGCTAAAATTAGCATGTTTAAAGTGATTTTCATGCTTCCAGGGGCTCGGGAAGTTAATTAAATACCATTTGGAGGCATTTAATGTTCGAGCAAAAACGGCTGATTTTCGACAAAAGAGATAACACCCCCCCATTACGTCATGCTTCAGAAATGTGGAAAATGGTCCGTTTTCAAATGTTTTATTTTTGAACGTCAGTTCACATTTGTAGGTGGATCATCAGTGTTAGAGCTAAAATTAGCATGTTTAAAGTGATTTTCATGCTTCCAGGGGCCCAAAACACAAGATTAATGGAATGGTTAAAAGTGCATGAAAATGGCCAATTTACTCACTCTGAGTTCTCAAAAAGGGTTTCTTCACTCCGGGAAGTGAAATAAATACCATTTGGAGGCATTTAATGTTCGAGCAAAAACAGCTGATTTTCGACAAAAGAGATAACACCCCCCCATTACGTCATGCTTCAGAAATGTGGAAAATGGTCCGTTTTCAAATGTTTTATTTTTGAACGTCAGTTCACATTTGTAGGTGGATCATCAGTGTTAGAGCTAAAATTAGCATGTTTAAAGTGATTTTCATGCTTCCAGGGGCTCGGGAAGTTAATTAAATACCATTTGGAGGCATTTAATGTTCGAGCAAAAACGGCTGATTTTCGACAAAAGAGATAACACCCCCCCATTACGTCATGCTTCAGAAATGTGGAAAATGGTCCGTTTTCAAATGTTTTATTTTTGAACGTCAGTTCACATTTGTAGGTGGATCATCAGTGTTAGAGCTAAAATTAGCATGTTTAAAGTGATTTTCATACTTCCAGGGGCCCAAAACACAAGATTTATGGAATGGTTAAAAGTGCATGAAAATGGCCAATTTACTCACTCTGAGTTCTCAAAAAGGGTTTCTTCACCCCGGGAAGTTAATTAAATACCATTTGGAGGCATTTAATGTTCGAGCAAAAACGGCTTATTTTCGAAAAAAGAGATAACACCCCCCCATTACGTCATGCTTCAGAAATGTGGAAAATGGTCCGTTTTCAAATGTTTTATTTTTGAACGTCAGTTCACATTTGTAGGTGGATCATCAGTGTTAGAGCTAAAATTAGCATGTTTAAAGTGATTTTCATGCTTCCAGGGGCTCGGGAAGTTAATTAAATACCATTTGGAGGCATTTAATGTTCGAGCAAAAACGGCTGATTTTCGACAAAAGAGATAACACCCCCCCATTACGTCACGCTTCAGAAATGTGGAAAATGGTCCGTTTTCAAATGTTTTATTTTTGAACGTCAGTTCACATTTGTAGGTGGATCATCAGTGTTAGAGCTAAAATTAGCATGTTTAAAGTGATTTTCATGCTTCCAGGGGCTCGGGAAGTGAAATAAATACCATTTGGAGGCATTTAATGTTCGAGCAAAAACGGCTGATTTTCGACAAAAGAGATAACACCCCCCCATTACGTCATGCTTCAGAAATGTGGAAAATGGTCCGTTTTCAAATGTTTTATTTTTGAACGTCAGTTCACATTTGTAGGTGGATCATCAGTGTTAGAGCTAAAATTAGCATGTTTAAAGTGATTTTCATGCTTCCAGGGGCTCGGGAAGTTAATTAAATACCATTTGGAGGCATTTAATGTTTGAGCAAAAACGGCTGATTTTCGACAAAAGAGATAACACCCCCCCATTACGTCATGCTTCAGAAATGTGGAAAATGGTCCGTTTTCAAATGTTTTATTTTTGAACGTCAGTTCACATTTGTAGGTTGATCATCAGTGTTAGAGCTAAAATTAGCATGTTTAAAGTGATTTTCATGCTTCCAGGGGCCCAAAACACAAGATTAATGGAATGGTTAAAAGTGCATGAAAATGGCCAATTTACTCACTCTGAGTTCTCAAAAAGGGTTTCTTCACCCCGGGAAGTGAAATAAATACCATTTGGAGGCATTTAATGTTCGAGCAAAAACGGCTGATTTTCTACAAAAGAGATAACACCCCCCCATTACGTCATGCTTCAGAAATGTGGAAAATGGTCCGTTTTCAAATGTTTTATTTTTGAACGTCAGTTCACATTTGTAGGTGGATCATCAGTGTTAGAGCTAAAATTAGCATGTTTAAAGTGATTTTCATGCTTCCAGGGGCTCGGGAAGTTAATTAAATACCATTTGGAGGCATTTAATGTTCGAGCAAAAACGGCTGATTTTCGACAAAAGAGATAACACCCCCCCCATTACGTCATGCTTCAGAAATGTGGAAAATGGTCCGTTTTCAAATGTTTTATTTTTGAACGTCAGTTCACATTTGTAGGTGGATCATCAGTGTTAGAGCTAAAATTAGCATGTTTAAAGTGATTTTCATGCTTCCAGGGGCTCGGGAAGTTAATTAAATACCATTTGGAGGCATTTAATGTTCGAGCAAAAACGGCTGATTTTCGACAAAAGAGATAACACCCCCCCATTACGTCATGCTTCAGAAATGTGGAAAATGGTCCGTTTTCAAATGTTTTATTTTTGAACGTCAGTTCACATTTGTAGGTGGATCATCAGTGTAAGAGCTAAAATTAGCATGTTTAAAGTGATTTTCATGCTTCCAGGGGCTCGGGAAGTGAAATAAATACCATTTGGAGGCATTTAATGTTCGAGCAAAAACGGCTGATTTTCGACAAAAGAGATAACACCCCCCCATTACGTCATGCTTCAGAAATGTGGAAAATGGTCCGTTTTCAAATGTTTTATTTTTGAACGTCAGTTCACATTTGTAGGTGGATCATCAGTGTTAGAGCTAAAATTAGCATGTTTAAAGTGATTTTCATGCTTCCAGGGGCTCGGGAAGTTAATTAAATACCATTTGGAGGCATTTAATGTTCGAGCAAAAACGGCTGATTTTCAACAAAAGAGATAACACCCCCCCATTACGTCATGCTTCAGAAATGTGGAAAATGGTCCGTTTTCAAATGTTTTATTTTTGAACGTCAGTTCACATTTGTAGGTGGATCATCAGTGTTAGAGCTAAAATTAGCATGTTTAAAGTGATTTTCATGCTTCCAGGGGCCCAAAACACAAGATTAATGGAATGGTTAAAAGTGCATGAAAATGGCCAATTTACTCACTCTGAGTTCTCAAAAAGGGTTTCTTCACCCCGGGAAGTGAAATAAATACCATTTGGAGGCATTTAATGTTCGAGCAAAAACGGCTGATTTTCGACAAAAGAGATAACACCCCCCCATTTTGTCATGCTTCAGAAATGTGGAAAATGGTCCGTTTACAAATGTTTTATTTTTGAACGTCAGTTCACATTTGTAGGTGGATCATCAGTGTTAGAGCTAAAATTAGCATGTTTAAAGTGATTTTCATGCTTCCAGGGGCTCAGGAAGTTAATTAAATACCATTTGGAGGCATTTAATGTTCGAGCAAAAACGGCTGATTTTCGACAAAAGAGATAACACCCCCCCCCATTACGTCATGCTTCAGAAATGTGGAAAATGGTTCGTTTTCAAATGTTTTATTTTTGAACGTCAGTTCACATTTGTAGGTGGATCATCAGTGTTAGAGCTAAAATTAGCATGTTTAAAGTGATTTTCATGCTTCCAGGGGCTCGGGAAGTTAATTAAATACCATTTGGAGGCATTTAATGTTCGAGCAAAAACGGCTGATTTTCGACAAAAGAGATAACACCCCCCCATTACGTCATGCTTCAGAAATGTGGAAAATGGTCCGTTTTCAAATGTTTTATTTTTGAACGTCAGTTCACATTTGTAGGTGGATCATCAGTGTTAGAGCTAAAATTAGCATGTTTAAAGTGATTTTCATGCTTCCAGGGGCTCGGGAAGTGAAATAAATACCATTTGGAGGCATTTAATGTTCGAGCAAAAACGGCTGATTTTCGACAAAAGAGATAACACCCCCCCCATTACGTCATGCTTCAGAAATGTGGAAAATGGTCCGTTTTCAAATGTTTTATTTTTGAACGTCAGTTCACATTTGTAGGTGGATCATCAGTGTTAGAGCTAAAATTAGCATGTTTAAAGTGATTTTCATGCTTCCAGGGGCTCGGGAAGTTAATTAAATACCATTTGGAGGCATTTAATGTTCGAGCAAAAACGGCTGATTTTCGACAAAAGAGATAACACCCCCCCATTACGTCATGCTTCAGAAATGTGGAAAATGGTCCGTTTTCAAATGTTTTATTTTTGAACGTCAGTTCACATTTGTAGGTGGATCATCAGTGTTAGAGCTAAAATTAGCATGTTTAAAGTGATTTTCATGCTTCCAGGGGCCCAAAACACAAGATTTATGGAATGGTTAAAAGTGCATGAAAATGGCCAATTTACTCACTCTGAGTTCTCAAAAAGGGTTTCTTCACCCCGGGAAGTTAATTAAATACCATTTGGAGGCATTTAATTTTCGAGCAAAAACGGCTGATTTTCGACAAAAGAGATAACACCCCCCCATTACGTCATGCTTCAGAAATGTGGAAAATGGTCCGTTTTCAAATGTTTTATTTTTGAACGTCAGTTCACATTTGTAGGTGGATCATCAGTGTTAGAGCTAAAATTAGCATGTTTAAAGTGATTTTCATGCTTCCAGGGGCCCAAAACACAAGATTTATGGAATGGTTAAAAGTGCATGAAAATGGCCAATTTACTCACTCTGAGTTCTCAAAAAGGGTTTCTTCACCCCGGGAAGTTAATTAAATACCATTTGGAGGCATTTAATGTTCGAGCAAAAACGGCTGATTTTCGACAAAAGAGATAACACCCCCCCCATTACGTCATGCTTCAGAAATGTGGAAAATGGTCCGTTTTCAAATGTTTTATTTTTGAACGTCAGTTCACATTTGTAGGTGGATCATCAGTGTTAGAGCTAAAATTAGCATGTTTAAAGTGATTTTCATGCTTCCAGGGGCTCGGGAAGTTAATTAAATACCATTTGGAGGCATTTAATGTTCGAGCAAAAACGGCTGATTTTCGACAAAAGAGATAACACCCCCCCATTACGTCATGCTTCAGAAATGTGGAAAATGGTCCGTTTTCAAATGTTTTATTTTTGAACGTCAGTTCACATTTGTAGGTGGATCATCAGTGTTAGAGCTAAAATTAGCATGTTTAAAGTGATTTTCATGCTTCCAGGGGCTCGGGAAGTTAATTAAATACCATTTGGAGGCATTTAATGTTCGAGCAAAAACGGCTGATTTTCGACAAAAGAGATAACACCCCCCCATTACGTCATGCTTCAGAAATGTGGAAAATGGTCCGTTTTCAAATGTTTTATTTTTGAACGTCAGTTCACATTTGTAGGTGGATCATCAGTGTTAGAGCTAAAATTAGCATGTTTAAAGTGATTTTCATGCTTCCAGGGGCTCGGGAAGTGAAATAAATACCATTTGGAGGCATTTAATGTTCGAGCAAAAACGGCTGATTTTCGACAAAAGAGATAACACCCCCCCCCATTACGTCATGCTTCAGAAATGTGGAAAATGGTCCGTTTTCAAATGTTTTATTTTTGAACGTCAGTTCACATTTGTAGGTGAATCATCAGTGTTAGAGCTAAAATTAGCATGTTTAAAGTGATTTTCATGCTTCCAGGGGCTCGGGAAGTTAATTAAATACCATTTGGAGGCATTTAATGTTCGAGCAAAAACGGCTGATTTTCGACAAAAGAGATAACACCCCCCCATTACGTCATGCTTCAGAAATGTGGAAAATGGTCCGTTTTCAAATGTTTTATTTTTGAACGTCAGTTCACATTTGTAGGTGGATCATCAGTGTTAGAGCTAAAATTAGCATGTTTAAAGTGATTTTCATGCTTCCAGGGGCCCAAAACACAAGATTTATGGAATGGTTAAAAGTGCATGAAAATGGCCAATTTACTCACTCTGAGTTCTCAAAAAGGGTTTCTTCACCCCGGGAAGTTAATTAAATACCATTTGGAGGCATTTAATGTTCGAGCAAAAACGGCTGATTTTCGACAAAAGAGATAACACCCCCCCATTACGTCATGCTTCAGAAATGTGGAAAATGGTCCGTTTTCAAATGTTTTATTTTTGAACGTCAGTTCACATTTGTAGGTGGATCATCAGTGTTAGAGCTAAAATTAGCATGTTTAAAGTGATTTTCATGCTTCCAGGGGCTCGGGAAGTTAATTAAATACCATTTGGAGGCATTTAATGTTCGAGCAAAAACGGCTGATTTTCGACAAAAGAGATAACACCCCCCCATTACGTCATGCTTCAGAAATGTGGAAAATGGTCCGTTTTCAAATGTTTTATTTTTGAACGTCAGTTCACATTTGTAGGTGGATCATCAGTGTTAGAGCTAAAATTAGCATGTTTAAAGTGATTTTCATGCTTCCAGGGGCCCAAAACACAAGATTTATGGAATGGTTAAAAGTGCATGAAAATGGCCAATTTACTCACTCTGAGTTCTCAAAAAGGGTTTCTTCACCCCGGGAAGTTAATTAAATACCATTTGGAGGCATTTAATGTTCGAGCAAAAACGGCTGATTTTCGACAAAAGAGATAACACCCCCCCATTACGTCATGCTTCAGAATTGTGGAAAATGGTCCGTTTTCAAATGTTTTATTTTTGAACGTCAGTTCACATTTGTAGGTGGATCATCAGTGTTAGAGCTAAAATTAGCATGTTTAAAGTGATTTTCATGCTTCCAGGGGCTCGGGAAGTTAATTAAATACCATTTGGAGGCATTTAATGTTCGAGCAAAAACGGCTGATTTTCGACAAAAGAGATAACACCCCCCCATTACGTCATGCTTCAGAAATGTGGAAAATGGTCCGTTTTCAAATGTTTTATTTTTGAACGTCAGTTCACATTTGTAGGTGGATCATCAGTGTTAGAGCTAAAATTAGCATGTTTAAAGTGATTTTCATGCTTCCAGGGGCCCAAAACACAAGATTTATGGAATGGTTAAAAGTGCATGAAAATGGCCAATTTACTCACTCTGAGTTCTCAAAAAGGGTTTCTTCACCCCGGGAAGTTAATTAAATACCATGTGGAGGCATTTAATGTTCGAGCAAAAACGGCTGATTTTCGACAAAAGACATAACACCCCCCCATTACGTCATGCTTCAGAAATGTGGAAAATGGTCCGTTTTCAAATGTTTTATTTTTGAACGTCAGTTCACATTTGTAGGTGGATCATCAGTGTTAGAGCTAAAATTAGCATGTTTAAAGTGATTTTCATGCTTCCAGGGGCCCAAAACACAAGATTTATGGAATGGTTAAAAGTGCATGAAAATGGCCAATTTACTCACTCTGAGTTCTCAAAAAGGGTTTCTTCACCCCGGGAAGTTAATTAAATACCATTTGGAGGCATTTAATGTTCGAGCAAAAACGGCTGATTTTCGACAAAAGAGATAACACCCCCCCATTACGTCATGTTTCAGAAATGTGGAAAATGGTCAGTTTTCAAATGTTTTATTTTTGAACGTCAGTTCACATTTGTAGGTGGATCATCAGTGTTAGAGCTAAAATTAGCATGTTTAAAGTGATTTTCATGCTTCCAGGGGCCCAAAACACAAGATTTATAGAATGGTTAAAAGTGCATGAAAATGGCCAATTTACTCACTCTGAGTTCTCAAAAAGGGTTTCTTCACCCCGGGAAGTGAAATAAATACCATTTGGAGGCATTTAATGTTCGAGCAAAAACGGCTGATTTTCGACAAAAGAGATAACACCCCCCCATTACGTCATGCTTCAGAAATGTGGAAAATGGTCCGTTTTCAAATGTTTTATTTTTGAACGTCAGTTCACATTTGTAGGTGGATCATCAGTGTTAGAGCTAAAATTAGCATGTTTAAAGTGATTTTCATGCTTCCAGGGGCTCGGGAAGTTAATTAAATACCATTTGGAGGCATTTAATGTTCGAGCAAAAACGGCTGATTTTCGACAAAAGAGATAACACCCCCCCATTACGTCATGCTTCAGAAATGTGGAAAATGGTCCGTTTTCAAATGTTTTATTTTTGAACGTCAGTTCACATTTGTAGGTGGATCATCAGTGTTAGAGCTAAAATTAGCATGTTTAAAGTGATTTTCATGCTTCCAGGGGCCCAAAACACAAGATTAATGGAATGGTTAAAAGTGCATGAAAATGGCCAATTTACTCACTCTGAGTTCTCAAAAAGGGTTTCTTCACTCCGGGAAGTGAAATAAATACCATTTGGAGGCATTTAATGTTCGAGCAAAAACGGCTGATTTTCGACAAAAGAGATAACACCCCCCCATTACGTCATGCTTCAGAAATGTGGAAAATGGTCCGTTTTCAAATGTTTTATTTTTGAACGTCAGTTCACATTTGTAGGTGGATCATCAGTGTTAGAGCTAAAATTAGCATGTTTAAAGTGATTTTCATGCTTCCAGGGGCTCGGGAAGTTAATTAAATACCATTTGGAGGCATTTAATGTTCGAGCAAAAACGGCTGATTTTCGACAAAAGAGATAACACCCCCCCATTACGTCATGCTTCAGAAATGTGGAAAATGGTCCGTTTTCAAATGTTTTATTTTTGAACGTCAGTTCACATTTGTAGGTGGATCATCAGTGTTAGAGCTAAAATTAGCATGTTTAAAGTGATTTTCATACTTCCAGGGGCCCAAAACACAAGATTTATGGAATGGTTAAAAGTGCATGAAAATGGCCAATTTACTCACTCTGAGTTCTCAAAAAGGGTTTCTTCACCCCGGGAAGTGAAATAAATACCATTTGGAGGCATTTAATGTTCGAGCAAAAACGGCTGATTTTCGACAAAAGAGATAACACCCCCCCATTACGTCATGCTTCAGAAATGTGGAAAATGGTCCGTTTTCAAATGTTTTATTTTTGAACGTCAGTTCACATTTGTAGGTGGATCATCAGTGTTAGAGCTAAAATTAGCATGTTTAAAGTGATTTTCATGCTTCCAGGGGCTCGGGAAGTTAATTAAATACCATTTGGAGGCATTTAATGTTCGAGCAAAAACGGCTGATTTTCGACAAAAGAGATAACACCCCCCCATTACGTCATGCTTCAGAAATGTGGAAAATGGTCCGTTTTCAAATGTTTTATTTTTGAACGTCAGTTCACATTTGTAGGTGGATCATCAGTGTTAGAGCTAAAATTAGCATGTTTAAAGTGATTTTCATGCTTCCAGGGGCCCAAAACACAAGATTAATGGAATGGTTAAAAGTGCATGAAAATGGCCAATTTACTCACTCTGAGTTCTCAAAAAGGGTTTCTTCACTCCGGGAAGTGAAATAAATACCATTTGGAGGCATTTAATGTTCGAGCAAAAACGGCTGATTTTCGACAAAAGAGATAACACCCCCCCATTACGTCATGCTTCAGAAATGTGGAAAATGGTCCGTTTTCAAATGTTTTATTTTTGAACGTCAGTTCACATTTGTAGGTGGATCATCAGTGTTAGAGCTAAAATTAGCATGTTTAAAGTGATTTTCATGCTTCCAGGGGCTCGGGAAGTTAATTAAATACCATTTGGAGGCATTTAATGTTCGAGCAAAAACGGCTGATTTTCGACAAAAGAGATAACACCCCCCCATTACGTCATGCTTCAGAAATGTGGAAAATGGTCCGTTTTCAAATGTTTTATTTTTGAACGTCAGTTCACATTTGTAGGTGGATCATCAGTGTTAGAGCTAAAATTAGCATGTTTAAAGTGATTTTCATACTTCCAGGGGCCCAAAACACAAGATTTATGGAATGGTTAAAAGTGCATGAAAATGGCCAATTTACTCACTCTGAGTTCTCAAAAAGGGTTTCTTCACCCCGGGAAGTTAATTAAATACCATTTGGAGGCATTTAATGTTCGAGCAAAAACGGCTTATTTTCGACAAAAGAGATAACACCCCCCCATTACGTCATTTTTCAGAAATGTGGAAAATGGTCCGTTTTCAAATGTTTTATTTTTGAACGTCAGTTCACATTTGTAGGTGGATCATCAGTGTTAGAGCTAAAATTAGCATGTTTAAAGTGATTTTCATGCTTCCAGGGGCTCGGGAAGTTAATTAAATACCATTTGGAGGCATTTAATGTTCGAGCAAAAACGGCTGATTTTCGACAAAAGAGATAACCACCCCCCCATTACGTCATGCTTCAGAAATGTGGAAAATGGTCCGTTTTCAAATGTTTTATTTTTGAACGTCAGTTCACATTTGTAGGTGGATCATCAGTGTTAGAGCTAAAATTAGCATGTTTAAAGTGATTTTCATGCTTCCAGGGGCTCGGGAAGTGAAATAAATACCATTTGGAGGCATTTAATGTTCGAGCAAAAACGGCTGATTTTCGACAAAAGAGATAACACCCCCCCATTACGTCATGCTTCAGAAATGTGGAAAATGGTCCGTTTTCAAATGTTTTATTTTTGAACGTCAGTTCACATTTGTAGGTGGATCATCAGTGTTAGAGCTAAAATTAGCATGTTTAAAGTGATTTTCATGCTTCCAGGGGCTCGGGAAGTTAATTAAATACCATTTGGAGGCATTTAATGTTTGAGCAAAAACGGCTGATTTTCGACAAAAGAGATAACACCCCCCCATTACGTCATGCTTCAGAAATGTGGAAAATGGTCCGTTTTCAAATGTTTTATTTTTGAACGTCAGTTCACATTTGTAGGTGGATCATCAGTGTTAGAGCTAAAATTAGCATGTTTAAAGTGATTTTCATGCTTCCAGGGGCCCAAAACACAAGATTAATGGAATGGTTAAAAGTGCATGAAAATGGCCAATTTACTCACTCTGAGTTCTCAAAAAGGGTTTCTTCACCCCGGGAAGTGAAATAAATACCATTTGGAGGCATTTAATGTTCGAGCAAAAACGGCTGATTTTCTACAAAAGAGATAACACCCCCCCATTACGTCATGCTTCAGAAATGTGGAAAATGGTCCGTTTTCAAATGTTTTATTTTTGAACGTCAGTTCACATTTGTAGGTGGATCATCAGTGTTAGAGCTAAAATTAGCATGTTTAAAGTGATTTTCATGCTTCCAGGGGCTCGGGAAGTTAATTAAATACCATTTGGAGGCATTTAATGTTCGAGCAAAAACGGCTGATTTTCGACAAAAGAGATAACACCCCCCCCATTACGTCATGCTTCAGAAATGTGGAAAATGGTCCGTTTTCAAATGTTTTATTTTTGAACGTCAGTTCACATTTGTAGGTGGATCATCAGTGTTAGAGCTAAAATTAGCATGTTTAAAGTGATTTTCATGCTTCCAGGGGCTCGGGAAGTTAATTAAATACCATTTGGAGGCATTTAATGTTCGAGCAAAAACGGCTGATTTTCGACAAAAGAGATAACACCCCCCCATTACGTCATGCTTCAGAAATGTGGAAAATGGTCCGTTTTCAAATGTTTTATTTTTGAACGTCAGTTCACATTTGTAGGTGGATCATCAGTGTAAGAGCTAAAATTAGCATGTTTAAAGTGATTTTCATGCTTCCAGGGGCTCGGGAAGTGAAATAAATACCATTTGGAGGCATTTAATGTTCGAGCAAAAACGGCTGATTTTCGACAAAAGAGATAACACCCCCCCATTACGTCATGCTTCAGAAATGTGGAAAATGGTCCGTTTTCAAATGTTTTATTTTTGAACGTCAGTTCACATTTGTAGGTGGATCATCAGTGTTAGAGCTAAAATTAGCATGTTTAAAGTGATTTTCATGCTTCCAGGGGCTCGGGAAGTTAATTAAATACCATTTGGAGGCATTTAATGTTCGAGCAAAAACGGCTGATTTTCAACAAAAGAGATAACACCCCCCCATTACGTCATGCTTCAGAAATGTGGAAAATGGTCCGTTTTCAAATGTTTTATTTTTGAACGTCAGTTCACATTTGTAGGTGGATCATCAGTGTTAGAGCTAAAATTAGCATGTTTAAAGTGATTTTCATGCTTCCAGGGGCCCAAAACACAAGATTAATGGAATGGTTAAAAGTGCATGAAAATGGCCAATTTACTCACTCTGAGTTCTCAAAAAGGGGTTCTTCACCCCGGGTAGTGAAATAAATACCATTTGGAGGCATTTAATGTTCGAGCAAAAACGGCTGATTTTCGACAAAAGAGATAACACCCCCCCATTTTGTCATGCTTCAGAAATGTGGAAAATGGTCCGTTTACAAATGTTTTATTTTTGAACGTCAGTTCACATTTGTAGGTGGATCATCAGTGTTAGAGCTAAAATTAGCATGTTTAAAGTGATTTTCATGCTTCCAGGGGCTCAGGAAGTTAATTAAATACCATTTGGAGGCATTTAATGTTCGAGCAAAAACGGCTGATTTTCGACAAAAGAGATAACACCCCCCCATTACGTCATGCTTCAGAAATGTGGAAAATGGTCCGTTTTCAAATGTTTTATTTTTGAACGTCAGTTCACATTTGTAGGTGGATCATCAGTGTTAGAGCTAAAATTAGCATGTTTAAAGTGATTTTCATGCTTCCAGGGGCTCGGGAAGTTAATTAAATACCATTTGGAGGCATTTAATGTTCGAGCAAAAACGGCTGATTTTCAACAAAAGAGATAACACCCCCCCATTACGTCATGCTTCAGAAATGTGGAAAATGGTCCGTTTTCAAATGTTTTATTTTTGAACGTCAGTTCACATTTGTAGGTGGATCATCAGTGTTAGAGCTAAAATTAGCATGTTTAAAGTGATTTTCATGCTTCCAGGGGCTCGGGAAGTGAAATAAATACCATTTGGAGGCATTTAATGTTCGAGCAAAAACGGCTGATTTTCGACAAAAGAGATAACACCCCCCCATTACGTCATGCTTCAGAAATGTGGAAAATGGTCCGTTTTCAAATGTTTTATTTTTGAACGTCAGTTCACATTTGTAGGTGGATCATCAGTGTTAGAGCTAAAATTAGCATGTTTAAAGTGATTTTCATGCTTCCAGGGGCTCGGGAAGTTAATTAAATACCATTTGGAGGCATTTAATGTTCGAGCAAAAACGGCTGATTTTCGACAAAAGAGATAACACCCCCCCATTACGTCATGCTTCAGAAATGTGGAAAATGGTCCGTTTTCAAATGTTTTATTTTTGAACGTCAGTTCACATTTGTAGGTGGATCATCAGTGTTAGAGCTAAAATTAGCATGTTTAAAGTGATTTTCATGCTTCCAGGGGCCCAAAACACAAGATTTATGGAATGGTTAAAAGTGCATGAAAATGGCCAATTTACTCACTCTGAGTTCTCAAAAAGGGTTTCTTCACCCCGGGAAGTTAATTAAATACCATTTGGAGGCATTTAATTTTCGAGCAAAAACGGCTGATTTTCGACAAAAGAGATAACACCCCCCCATTACGTCATGCTTCAGAAATGTGGAAAATGGTCCGTTTTCAAATGTTTTATTTTTGAACGTCAGTTCACATTTGTAGGTGGATCATCAGTGTTAGAGCTAAAATTAGCATGTTTAAAGTGATTTTCATGCTTCCAGGGGCCCAAAACACAAGATTTATGGAATGGTTAAAAGTGCATGAAAATGGCCAATTTACTCACTCTGAGTTCTCAAAAAGGGTTTCTTCACCCCGGGAAGTTAATTAAATACCATTTGGAGGCATTTAATGTTCGAGCAAAAACGGCTGATTTTCGACAAAAGAGATAACACCCCCCCATTACGTCATGCTTCAGAAATGTGGAAAATGGTCCGTTTTCAAATGTTTTATTTTTGAACGTCAGTTCACATTTGTAGGTGGATCATCAGTGTTAGAGCTAAAATTAGCATGTTTAAAGTGATTTTCATGCTTCCAGGGGCTCGGGAAGTTAATTAAATACCATTTGGAGGCATTTAATGTTCGAGCAAAAACGGCTGATTTTCGACAAAAGAGATAACACCCCCCCATTACGTCATGCTTCAGAAATGTGGAAAATGGTCCGTTTTCAAATGTTTTATTTTTGAACGTCAGTTCACATTTGTAGGTGGATCATCAGTGTTAGAGCTAAAATTAGCATGTTTAAAGTGATTTTCATGCTTCCAGGGGCTCGGGAAGTTAATTAAATACCATTTGGAGGCATTTAATGTTCGAGCAAAAACGGCTGATTTTCGACAAAAGAGATAACACCCCCCCATTACGTCATGCTTCAGAAATGTGGAAAATGGTCCGTTTTCAAATGTTTTATTTTTGAACGTCAGTTCACATTTGTAGGTGGATCATCAGTGTTAGAGCTAAAATTAGCATGTTTAAAGTGATTTTCATGCTTCCAGGGGCTCGGGAAGTGAAATAAATACCATTTGGAGGCATTTAATGTTCGAGCAAAAACGGCTGATTTTCGACAAAAGAGATAACACCCCCCCCATTACGTCATGCTTCAGAAATGTGGAAAATGGTCCGTTTTCAAATGTTTTATTTTTGAACGTCAGTTCACATTTGTAGGTGGATCATCAGTGTTAGAGCTAAAATTAGCATGTTTAAAGTGATTTTCATGCTTCCAGGGGCTCGGGAAGTTAAATAAATACCATTTGGAGGCATTTAATGTTCGAGCAAAAATGGCTGATTTTCGACAAAAGAGATAACACCCCCCCATTACGTCATGCTTCAGAAATGTGGAAAATGGTCCGTTTTCAAATGTTTTATTTTTGAACGTCAGTTCACATTTGTAGGTGGATCATCAGTGTTAGAGCTAAAATTAGCATGTTTAAAGTGATTTTCATGCTTCCAGGGGCTCGGGAAGTTAATTAAATACCATTTGGAGGCATTTAATGTTCGAGCAAAAACGGCTGATTTTCGACAAAAGAGATAACACCCCCCCATTACGTCATGCTTCAGAAATGTGGAAAATGGTCCGTTTTCAAATGTTTTATTTTTGAACGTCAGTTCACATTTGTAGGTGGATCATCAGTGTTAGAGCTAAAATTAGCATGTTTAAAGTGATTTTCATGCTTCCAGGGGCTCGGGAAGTTAATTAAATACCATTTGGAGGCATTTAATGTTCGAGCAAAAACGGCTGATTTTCGACAAAAGAGATAACACCCCCCCATTACGTCATGCTTCAGAAATGTGGAAAATGGTCCGTTTTCAAATGTTTTATTTTTGAACGTCAGTTCACATTTGTAGGTGGATCATCAGTGTTAGAGCTAAAATTAGCATGTTTAAAGTGATTTTCATGCTTCCAGGGGCCCAAAACACAAGATTTATGGAATGGTTAAAAGTGCATGAAAATGGCCAATTTACTCACTCTGAGTTCTCAAAAAGGGTTTCTTCACCCCGGGAAGTTAATTAAATACCATTTGGAGGCATTTAATGTTCGAGCAAAAACGGCTGATTTTCGACAAAAGAGATAACACCCCCCCATTACGTCATGCTTCAGAAATGTGGAAAATGGTCCGTTTTCAAATGTTTTATTTTTGAACGTCAGTTCACATTTGTAGGTGGATCATCAGTGTTAGAGCTAAAATTAGCATGTTTAAAGTGATTTTCATGCTTCCAGGGGCTCGGGAAGTTAATTAAATACCATTTGGAGGCATTTAATGTTCGAGCAAAAACGGCTGATTTTCGACAAAAGAGATAACACCCCCCCATTACGTCATGCTTCAGAAATGTGGAAAATGGTCCGTTTTTAAATGTTTTATTTTTGAACGTCAGTTCACATTTGTAGGTGGATCATCAGTGTTAGAGCTAAAATTAGCATGTTTAAAGTGATTTTCATGCTTCCAGGGGCCCAAAACACAAGATTTATGGAATTGTTAAAAGTGCATGAAAATGGCCAATTTACTCACTCTGAGTTCTCAAAAAGGGTTTCTTCACCCCGGGAAGTGAAATAAATACCATTTGGAGGCATTTAATGTTCGAGCAAACACGGCTGATTTTCGACAAAAGAGATAACACCCCCCCATTACGTCATGCTTCAGAAATGTGGAAAATGGTCCGTTTTCAAATGTTTTATTTTTGAACGTCAGTTCACATTTGTAGGTGGATCATCAGTGTTAGAGCTAAAATTAGCATGTTTAAAGTGATTTTCATGCTTCCAGGGGCCCAAAACACAAGATTTATGGAATGGTTAAAAGTGCATGAAAATGGCCAATTTACTCACTCTGAGTTCTCAAAAAGGGTTTCTTCACCCCGGGAAGTTAATTAAATACCATTTGGAGGCATTTAATGTTCGAGCAAAAACGGCTGATTTTCGACAAAAGAGATAACACCCCCCCATTACGTCATGCTTCAGAAATGTGGAAAATGGTCCGTTTTCAAATGTTTTATTTTTGAACGTCAGTTCACATTTGTAGGTGGATCATCAGTGTTAGAGCTAAAATTAGCATGTTTAAAGTGATTTTCATGCTTCCAGGGGCTCGGGAAGTTAATTAAATACCATTTGGAGGCATTTAATGTTCGAGCAAAAACGGCTGATTTTCGACAAAAGAGATAACACCCCCCCATTACGGCATGCTTCAGAAATGTGGAAAATGGTCCGTTTTCAAATGTTTTATTTTTGAACGTCAGTTCACATTTGTAGGTGGATCATCAGTGTTAGAGCTAAAATTAGCATGTTTAAAGTGATTTTCATGCTTCCAGGGGCCCAAAACACAAGATTTATGGAATGGTTAAAAGTGCATGAAAATGGCCAATTTACTCACTCTGAGTTCTCAAAAAGGGTTTCTTCACCCCGGGAAGTTAATTAAATACCATTTGGAGGCATTTAATGTTCGAGCAAAAACGGCTGATTTTCGACAAAAGAGATAACACCCCCCCATTACGTCATGCTTCAGAAATGTGGAAAATGGTCCGTTTTCAAATGTTTTATTTTTGAACGTCAGTTCACATTTGTAGGTGGATCATCAGTGTTAGAGCTAAAATTAGCATGTTTAAAGTGATTTTCATGCTTCCAGGGGCCCAAAACACAAGATTAATGGAATGGTTAAAAGTGCATGAAAATGGCCAATTTACTCACTCTGAGTTCTCAAAAAGGGTTTCTTCACCCCGGGAAGTTAATTAAATACCATTTGGAGGCATTTAATGTTCGAGCAAAAACGGCTGATTTTCGACAAAAGAGATAACACCCCCCCATTACGTCATGCTTCAGAAATGTGGAAAATGGTCCGTTTTCAAATGTTTTATTTTTGAACGTCAGTTCACATTTGTAGGTGGATCATCAGTGTTAGAGCTAAAATTAGCATGTTTAAAGTGATTTTCATGCTTCCAGGGGCTCGGGAAGTGAAATAAATACCATTTGGAGGCATTTAATGTTCGAGCAAAAACGGCTGATTTTCGACAAAAGAGATAACACCCCCCCATTACGTCATGCTTCAGAAATGTGGAAAATGGTCCGTTTTCAAATGTTTTATTTTTGAACGTCAGTTCACATTTGTAGGTGGATCATCAGTGTTAGAGCTAAAATTAGCATGTTTAAAGTGATTTTCATGCTTCCAGGGGCTCGGGAAGTTAATTAAATACCATTTGGAGGCATTTAATGTTCGAGCAAAAACGGCTGATTTTCGACAAAAGAGATAACACCCCCCCATTACGTCATGCTTCAGAAATGTGGAAAATGGTCCGTTTTCAAATGTTTTATTTTTGAACGTCAGTTCACATTTGTAGGTGGATCATCAGTGTCAGAGCTAAAATTAGCATGTTTAAAGTGATTTTCATGCTTCCAGGGGCTCGGGAAGTGAAATAAATACCATTTGGAGGCATTTAATGTTCGAGCAAAAACGGCTGATTTTCGACAAAAGAGATAACACCCCCCCATTACGTCATGCTTCAGAAATGTGGAAAATGGTCCTTTTCAAATGTTTTATTTTTGAACGGCAGTTCACATTTGTAGGTGGATCATCAGTGTTAGAGCTAAAATTAGCATGTTTAAAGTGATTTTCATGCTTCCAGGGGCTCGGGAAGTTAATTAAATACCATTTGGAGGCATTTAATGTTCGAGCAAAAACGGCTGATTTTCGACAAAAGAGATAACACCCCCCCATTACGTCATGCTTCAGAAATGTGGAAAATGGTCCGTTTTCAAATGTTTTATTTTTGAACGTCAGTTCACATTTGTAGGTGGATCATCAGTGTTAGAGCTAAAATTAGCATGTTTAAAGTGATTTTCATGCTTCCAGGGGCCCAAAACACAAGATTTATGGAATGGTTAAAAGTGCATGAAAATGGCCAATTTACTCACTCTGAGTTCTCAAAAAGGGTTTCTTCACCCCGGGAAGTGAAATAAATACCATTTGGAGGCATTTAATGTTCGAGCAAAAACGGCTGATTTTCGACAAAAGAGATAACACCCCCCCATTACGTCATGCTTCAGAAATGTGGAAAATGGTCCGTTTTCAAATGTTTTATTTTTGAACGTCAGTTCACATTTGTAGGTGGATCATCAGTGTTAGAGCTAAAATTAGCATGTTTAAAGTGATTTTCATGCTTCCAGGGGCTCGGGAAGTTAATTAAATACCATTTGGAGGCATTGAATGTTCGAGCAAAAACGGCTGATTTTCGACAAAAGAGATAACACCCCCCCCATTACGTCATGCTTCAGAAATGTGGAAAATGGTCCGTTTTCAAATGTTTTATTTTTGAACGTCAGTTCACATTTGTAGGTGGATCATCAGTGTTAGAGCTAAAATTAGCATGTTTAAAGTGATTTTCATGCTTCCAGGGGCTCGGGAAGTTAATTAAATACCATTTGGAGGCATTTAATGTTCGAGCAAAAACGGCTGATTTTCGACAAAAGAGATAACACCCCCCCCATTACGTCATGCTTCAGAAATGTGGAAAATGGTCCGTTTTCAAATGTTTTATTTTTGAACGTCAGTTCACATTTGTAGGTGGATCATCAGTGTTAGAGCTAAAATTAGCATGTTTAAAGTGATTTTCATGCTTCCAGGGGCTCGGGAAGTGAAATAAATACCATTTGGAGGCATTTAATGTTCGAGCAAAAACGGCTGATTTTCGACAAAAGAGATAACACCCCCCCATTACGTCATGCTTCAGAAATGTGGAAAATGGTCCGTTTTCAAATGTTTTATTTTTGAACGTCAGTTCACATTTGTAGGTGGATCATCAGTGTTAGAGCTAAAATTAGCATGTTTAAAGTGATTTTCATGCTTCCAGGGGCTCGGGAAGTTAATTAAATACCATTTGGAGGCATTTAATGTTCGAGCAAAAACGGCTGATTTTCGACAAAAGAGATAACACCCCCCCCATTACGTCATGCTTCAGAAATGTGGAAAATGGTCCATTTTCAAATGTTTTATTTTTGAACGTCAGTTCACATTTGTAGGTGGATCATCAGTGTTAGAGCTAAAATTAGCATGTTTAAAGTGATTTTCATGCTTCCAGGGGCCCAAAACACAAGATTAATGGAATGGTTAAAAGTGCATGAAAATGGCCAATTTACTCACTCTGAGTTCTCAAAAAGGGTTTCTTCACCCCGGGAAGTGAAATAAATACCATTTGGAGGCATTTAATGTTCGAGCAAAAACGGCTGATTTTCGACAAAAGAGATAACACCCCCCCATTACGTCATGCTTCAGAAATGTGGAAAATGGTCCGTTTTCAAATGTTTTATTTTTGAACGTCAGTTCACATTTGTAGGTGGATCATCAGTGTTAGAGCTAAAATTAGCATGTTTAAAGTGATTTTCATGCTTCCAGGGGCTCGGGAAGTTAATTAACTACCATTTGGAGGCATTTAATGTTCGAGCAAAAACGGCTGATTTTCGACAAAAGAGATAACACCCCCCCATTACGTCATGCTTCAGAAATGTGGAAAATGGTCCAATTTCAAATGTTTTATTTTTGAACGTCAGTTCACATTTGTAGGTGGATCATCAGTGTTAGAGCTAAAATTAGCATGTTTAAAGTGATTTTCATGCTTCCAGGGGCCCAAAACACAAGATTAATGGAATGGTTAAAAGTGCATGAAAATGGCCAATTTACTCACTCTGAGTTCTCAAAAAGGGTTTCTTCACCCCGGGAAGTGAAATGAATACCATTTGGAGGCATTTAATGTTCGAGCAAAAACGGCTGATTTTCGACAAAAGAGATAACACCCCCCCATTACGTCATGCTTCAGAAATGTGGAAAATGGTCCGTTTTCAAATGTTTTATTTTTGAACGTCAGTTCACATTTGTAGGTGGATCATCAGTGTTAGAGCTAAAATTAGCATGTTTAAAGTGATTTTCATGCTTCCAGGGGCTCGGGAAGTTAATTAAATACCATTTGGAGGCATTTAATGTTCGAGCAAAAACGGCTGATTTTCGACAAAAGAGATAACACCCCCCCATTACGTCATGCTTCAGAAATGTGGAAAATGGTCCGTTTTCAAATGTTTTATTTTTGAACGTCAGTTCACATTTGTAGGTGGATCATCAGTGTTAGAGCTAAAATTAGCATGTTTAAAGTGATTTTCATGCTTCCAGGGGCCCAAAACACAAGATTTATGGAATGGTTAAAAGTGCATGAAAATGGCCAATTTACTCACTCTGAGTTCTCAAAAAGGGTTTCTTCACCCCGGGAAGTGAAATAAATACCATTTGGAGGCATTTAATGTTCGAGCAAAAACGGCTGATTTTCGACAAAAGAGATAACACCCCCCCATTACGTCATGCTTCAGAAATGTGGAAAATGGTCCGTTTTCAAATGTTTTATTTTTGAACGTCAGTTCACATTTGTAGGTGGATCATCAGTGTTAGAGCTAAAATTAGCATGTTTAAAGTGATTTTCATGCTTCCAGGGGCTCGGGAAGTTAATTAAATACCATTTGGAGGCATTTAATGTTCGAGCAAAAACGGCTGATTTTCGACAAAAGAGATAACACCCCCCCATTACGTCATGCTTCAGAAATGTGGAAAATGGTCCGTTTTCAAATGTTTTATTTTTGAACGTCAGTTCACATTTGTAGGTGGATCATCAGTGTTAGAGCTAAAATTAGCATGTTTAAAGTGATTTTCATGCTTCCAGGGGCTCGGGAAGTGAAATAAATACCATTTGGAGGCATTTAATGTTCGAGCAAAAACGGCTGATTTTCGACAAAAGAGATAACACCCCCCCATTACGTCATGCTTCAGAAATGTGGAAAATGGTCCGTTTTCAAATGTTTTATTTTTGAACGTCAGTTCACATTTGTAGGTGGATCATCAGTGTTAGAGCTAAAATTAGCATGTTTAAAGTGATTTTCATGCTTCCAGGGGCTCGGGAAGTTAATTAAATACCATTTGGAGGCATTTAATGTTCGAGCAAAAACGGCTGATTTTCGACAAAAGAGATAACACCCCCCCATTACGTCATGCTTCAGAAATGTGGAAAATGGTCCGTTTTCAAATGTTTTATTTTTGAACGTCAGTTCACATTTGTAGGTGGATCATCAGTGTTAGAGCTAAAATTAGCATGTTTAAAGTGATTTTCATGCTTCCAGGGGCCCAAAACACAAGATTAATGGAATGGTTAAAAGTGCATGAAAATGGCCAATTTACTCACTCTGAGTTCTCAAAAAGGGTTTCTTCACCCCGGGAAGTGAAATAAATACCATTTGGAGGCATTTAATGTTCGAGCAAAAACGGCTGATTTTCGACAAAAGAGATAACACCCCCCCATTACGTCATGCTTCAGAAATGTGGAAAATGATCCGTTTTCAAATGTTTTATTTTTGAACGTCAGTTCACATTTGTAGGTGGATCATCAGTGTTAGAGCTAAAATTAGCATGTTTAAAGTGATTTTCATGCTTCCAGGGGCTCGGGAAGTTAATTAAATACCATTTGGAGGCATTTAATGTTCGAGCAAAAACGGCTGATTTTCGACAAAAGAGATAACACCCCCCCCATTACGTCATGCTTCAGAAATGTGGAAAATGGTCCGTTTTCAAATGTTTTATTTTTGAACGTCAGTTCACATTTGTAGGTGGATCATCAGTGTTAGAGCTAAAATTTGCATGTTTAAAGTGATTTTTATGCTTCCAGGGGCTCGGGAAGTTAATTAAATACCATTTGGAGGCATTTAATGTTCGAGCAAAAACGGCTGATTTTCGACAAAAGAGATAACACCCCCCCATTACGTCATGCTTCAGAAATGTGGAAAATGGTCCGTTTTCAAATGTTTTATTTTTGAACGTCAGTTCACATTTGTAGGTGGATCATCAGTGTTAGAGCTAAAATTAGCATGTTTAAAGTGATTTTCATGCTTCCAGGGGCTCGGGAAGTGAAATAAATACCATTTGGAGGCATTTAATGTTCGAGCAAAAACGGCTGATTTTCGACCAAAGAGATAACACCCCCCCATTACGTCATGCTTCAGAAATGTGGAAAATGGTCCGTTTTCAAATGTTTTATTTTTGAACGTCAGTTCACATTTGTAGGTGGATCATCAGTGTTAGAGCTAAAATTAGCATGTTTAAAGTGATTTTCATGCTTCCAGGGGCTCGGGAAGTGAAATAAATACCATTTGGAGGCATTTAATTTTCGAGCAAAAACGGCTGATTTTCGACAAAAGAGATAACACCCCCCCATTACGTCATGCTTCAGAAATGTGGAAAATGGTCCGTTTTCAAATGTTTTATTTTTGAACGTCAGTTCACATTTGTAGGTGGATCATCAGTGTTAGAGCTAAAATTAGCATGTTTAAAGTGATTTTCATGCTTCCAGGGGCTCGGGAAGTTAATTAAATACCATTTGGAGGCATTTAATGTTCGAGCAAAAACGGCTGATTTTCGACAAAAGAGATAACACCCCCCCCATTACGTCATGCTTCAGAAATGTGGAAAATGGTCCATTTTCAAATGTTTTATTTTTGAACGTCAGTTCACATTTGTAGGTGGATCATCAGTGTTAGAGCTAAAATTAGCATGTTTAAAGTGATTTTCATTCTTCCAGGGGCCCAAAACACAAGATTAATGGAATGGTTAAAAGTGCATGAAAATGGCCAATTTACTCACTCTGAGTTCTCAAAAAGGGTTTCTTCACCCCGGGAAGTGAAATAAATACCATTTGGAGGCATTTAATGTTCGAGCAAAAACGGCTGATTTTCGACAAAAGAGATAACACCCGCCCATTACGTCATGCTTCAGAAATGTAGAAAATGGTCCGTTTTCAAATGTTTTATTTTTGAACGTCAGTTCACATTTGTAGGTGGATCATCAGTGTTAGAGCTAAAATTAGCATGTTTAAAGTGATTTTCATGCTTCCAGGGGCTCGGGAAGTGAAATAAATACCATTTGGAGGCATTTAATGTTCGAGCAAAAACGGCTGATTTTCGACAAAAGAGATAACACCCCCCCATTACGTCATGCTTCAGAAATGTGGAAAATGGTCCGTTTTCAAATGTTTTATTTTTGAACGTCAGTTCACATTTGTAGGTGGATCATCAGTGTTAGAGCTAAAATTAGCATGTTTAAAGTGATTTTCATGCTTCCAGGGGCTCGGGAAGTTAATTAAATACCATTTGGAGGCATTTAATGTTCGAGCAAAAACGGCTGATTTTCGACAAAAGAGATAACACCCCCCCATTACATCATGCTTCAGAAATGTGGAAAATGGTCCGTTTTCAAATGTTTTATTTTTGAACGTCAGTTCACATTTGTAGGTGGATCATCAGTGTTAGAGCTAAAATTAGCATGTTTAATGTGATTTTCATGCTTCCAGGGGCCCAAAACACAAGATTAATGGAATGGTTAAAAGTGCATGAAAATGGCCAATTTACTCACTCTGAGTTCTCAAAAAGGGTTTCTTCACCCCGGGAAGTGAAATAAATACCATTTGGAGGCATTTAATGTTCGAGCAAAAACGGCTGATTTTCTACAAAAGAGATAACACCCCCCCATTACGTCATGCTTCAGAAATGTGGAAAATGATCCGTTTTCAAATGTTTTATTTTTGAACGTCAGTTCACATTTGTAGGTGGATCATCAGTGTTAGAGCTAAAATTAGCATGTTTAAAGTGATTTTCATGGTTCCAGGGGCTCGGGAAGTTAATTAAATACCATTTGGAGGCATTTAATGTTCGAGCAAAAACGGCTGATTTTCGACAAAAGAGATAACACCCCCCCCATTACGTCATGCTTCAGAAATGTGGAAAATGGTCCGTTTTCAAATGTTTTATTTTTGAACGTCAGTTCACATTTGTAGGTGGATCATCAGTGTTAGAGCTAAAATTAGCATGTTTAAAGTGATTTTCATGCTTCCAGGGGCTCGGGAAGTTAATTAAATACCATTTGGAGGCATTTAATGTTCGAGCAAAAACGGCTGATTTTCGACAAAAGAGATAACACCCCCCCATTACGTCATGCTTCAGAAATGTGGAAAATGGTCCGTTTTCAAATGTTTTATTTTTGAACGTCAGTTCACATTTGTAGGTGGATCATCAGTGTTAGAGCTAAAATTAGCATGTTTAAAGTGATTTTCATGCTTCCAGGGGCCCAAAACACAAGATTAATAGAATGGTTAAAAGTGCATGAAAATGGCCAATTTACTCACTCTGAGTTCTCAAAAAGGGTTTCTTCACCCCGGGAAGTGAAATAAATACCATTTGGAGGCATTTAATGTTCGAGCAAAAACGGCTGATTTTCGACAAAAGAGATAACACCCCCCCATTACGTCATGCTTCAGAAATGTGGAAAATGGTCCGTTTTCAAATGTTTTATTTTTGAACGTCAGTTCACATTTGTAGGTGGATCATCAGTGTTAGAGCTAAAATTAGCATGTTTAAAGTGATTTTCATGCTTCCAGGGGCTCGGGAAGTTAATTAAATACCATTTGGAGGCATTGAATGTTCGAGCAAAAACGGCTGATTTTCGACAAAAGAGATAACACCCCCCCCATTACGTCATGCTTCAGAAATGTGGAAAATGGTCCGTTTTCAAATGTTTTATTTTTGAACGTCAGTTCACATTTGTAGGTGGATCATCAGTGTTAGAGCTAAAATTAGCATGTTTAAAGTGATTTTCATGCTTCCAGGGGCTCGGGAAGTTAATTAAATACCATTTGGAGGCATTTAATGTTCGAGCAAAAACGGCTGATTTTCGACAAAAGAGATAACACCCCCCCATTACGTCATGCTTCAGAAATGTGGAAAACTGTCCGTTTTCAAATGTTTTATTTTTGAACGTCAGTTCACATTTGTAGGTGGATCATCAGTGTTAGAGCTAAAATTAGCATGTTTAAAGTGATTTTCATGCTTCCAGGGGCTCGGGAAGTGAAATAAATACCATTTGGAGGCATTTAATGTTCGAGCAAAAACGGCTGATTTTCGACAAAAGAGATAACACCCCCCCCATTACGTCATGCTTCAGAAATGTGGAAAATGGTCCGTTTTCAAATGTTTTATTTTTGAACGTCAGTTCACATTTGTAGGTGGATCATCAGTGTTAGAGCTAAAATTAGCATGTTTAAAGTGATTTTCATGCTTCCAGGGGCTCGGGAAGTTAATTAAATACCATTTGGAGGCATTTAATGTTCGAGCAAAAACGGCTGATTTTCGACAAAAGAGATAACACCCCCCCATTACGTCATGCTTCAGAAATGTGGAAAATGGTCCATTTTCAAATGTTTTATTTTTGAACGTCAGTTCACATTTGTAGGTGGATCATCAGTGTTAGAGCTAAAATTAGCATGTTTAAAGTGATTTTCATGCTTCCAGGGGCCCAAAACACAAGATTAATGGAATGGTTAAAAGTGCATGAAAATGGCCAATTTACTCACTCTGAGTTCTCAAAAAGGGTTTCTTCACCCCGGGAAGTGAAATAAATACCATTTGGAGGCATTTAATGTTCGAGCAAAAACGGCTGATTTTCGACAAAAGAGATAACACCCCCCCATTACGTCATGCTTCAGAAATGTGGAAAATGGTCCGTTTTCAAATGTTTTATTTTTGAACGTCAGTTCACATTTGTAGGTGGATCATCAGTGTTAGAGCTAAAATTAGCATGTTTAAAGTGATTTTCATGCTTCCAGGGGCTCGGGAAGTTAATTAAATACCATTTGGAGGCATTTAATGTTCGAGCAAAAACGGCTGATTTTCGACAAAAGAGATAACACCCCCCCATTACGTCATGCTTCAGAAATGTGGAAAATGGTCCGTTTTCAAATGTTTTATTTTTGAACGTCAGTTCACATTTGTAGGTGGATCATCAGTGTTAGAGCTAAAATTAGCATGTTTAAAGTGATTTTCATGCTTCCAGGGGCCCAAAACACAAGATTAATGGAATGGTTAAAAGTGCATGAAAATGGCCAATTTACTCACTCTGAGTTCTCAAAAAGGGTTTCTTCACCCCGGGAAGTGAAATAAATACCATTTGGAGGCATTTAATGTTCGAGCAAAAACGGCTGATTTTCGACAAAAGAGATAACACCCCCCCATTACGTCATGCTTCAGAAATGTGGAAAATGGTCCGTTTTCAAATGTTTTATTTTTGAACGTCAGTTCACATTTGTAGGTGGATCATCAGTGTTAGAGCTAAAATTAGCATGTTTAAAGTGATTTTCATGCTTCCAGGGGCTCGGGAAGTTAATTAAATACCATTTGGAGGCATTTAATGTTCGAGCAAAAACGGCTGATTTTCGACAAAAGAGATAACACCCCCCCATTACGTCATGCTTCAGAAATGTGGAAAATGGTCCGTTTTCAAATGTTTTATTTTTGAACGTCAGTTCACATTTGTAGGTGGATCATCAGTGTTAGAGCTAAAATTAGCATGTTTAAAGTGATTTTCATGCTTCCAGGGGCCCAAAACACAAGATTAATGGAATGGTTAAAAGTGCATGAAAATGGCCAATTTACTCACTCTGAGTTCTCAAAAAGGGTTTCTTCACCCCGGGAAGTGAAATGAATACCATTTGGAGGCATTTAATGTTCGAGCAAAAACGGCTGATTTTCGACAAAAGAGATAACACCCCCCCATTACGTCATGCTTCAGAAATGTGGAAAATGGTCCGTTTTCAAATGTTTTATTTTTGAACGTCAGTTCACATTTGTAGGTGGATCATCAGTGTTAGAGCTAAAATTAGCATGTTTAAAGTGATTTTCATGCTTCCAGGGGCTCGGGAAGTTAATTAAATACCATTTGGAGGCATTTAATGTTCGAGCAAAAACGGCTGATTTTCGACAAAAGAGATAACACCCCCCCATTACGTCATGCTTCAGAAATGTGGAAAATGGTCCGTTTTCAAATGTTTTATTTTTGAACGTCAGTTCACATTTGTAGGTGGATCATCAGTGTTAGAGCTAAAATTAGCATGTTTAAAGTGATTTTCATGCTTCCAGGGGCCCAAAACACAAGATTTATGGAATGGTTAAAAGTGCATGAAAATGGCCAATTTACTCACTCTGAGTTCTCAAAAAGGGTTTCTTCACCCCGGGAAGTGAAATAAATACCATTTGGAGGCATTTAATGTTCGAGCAAAAACGGCTGATTTTCGACAAAAGAGATAACACCCCCCCATTACGTCATGCTTCAGAAATGTGGAAAATGGTCCGTTTTCAAATGTTTTATTTTTGAACGTCAGTTCACATTTGTAGGTGGATCATCAGTGTTAGAGCTAAAATTAGCATGTTTAAAGTGATTTTCATGCTTCCAGGGGCTCGGGAAGTTAATTAAATACCATTTGGAGGCATTTAATGTTCGAGCAAAAACGGCTGATTTTCGACAAAAGAGATAACACCCCCCCATTACGTCATGCTTCAGAAATGTGGAAAATGGTCCGTTTTCAAATGTTTTATTTTTGAACGTCAGTTCACATTTGTAGGTGGATCATCAGTGTTAGAGCTAAAATTAGCATGTTTAAAGTGATTTTCATGCTTCCAGGGGCTCGGGAAGTGAAATAAATACCATTTGGAGGCATTTAATGTTCGAGCAAAAACGGCTGATTTTCGACAAAAGAGATAACACCCCCCCATTACGTCATGCTTCAGAAATGTGGAAAATGGTCCGTTTTCAAATGTTTTATTTTTGAACGTCAGTTCACATTTGTAGGTGGATCATCAGTGTTAGAGCTAAAATTAGCATGTTTAAAGTGATTTTCATGCTTCCAGGGGCTCGGGAAGTTAATTAAATACCATTTGGAGGCATTTAATGTTCGAGCAAAAACGGCTGATTTTCGACAAAAGAGATAACACCCCCCCATTACGTCATGCTTCAGAAATGTGGAAAATGGTGCGTTTTCAAATGTTTTATTTTTGAACGTCAGTTCACATTTGTAGGTGGATCATCAGTGTTAGAGCTAAAATTAGCATGTTTAAAGTGATTTTCATGCTTCCAGGGGCCCAAAACACAAGATTAATGGAATGGTTAAAAGTGCATGAAAATGGCCAATTTACTCACTCTGAGTTCTCAAAAAGGGTTTCTTCACCCCGGGAAGTGAAATAAATACCATTTGGAGGCATTTAATGTTCGAGCAAAAACGGCTGATTTTCGACAAAAGAGATAACACCCCCCCATTACGTCATGCTTCAGAAATGTGGAAAATGATCCGTTTTCAAATGTTATATTTTTGAACGTCAGTTCACATTTGTAGGTGGATCATCAGTGTTAGAGCTAAAATTAGCATGTTTAAAGTGATTTTCATGCTTCCAGGGGCTCGGGAAGTTAATTAAATACCATTTGGAGGCATTTAATGTTCGAGCAAAAACGGCTGATTTTCGACAAAAGAGATAACACCCCCCCCATTACGTCATGCTTCAGAAATGTGGAAAATGGTCCGTTTTCAAATGTTTTATTTTTGAACGTCAGTTCACATTTGTAGGTGGATCATCAGTGTTAGAGCTAAAATTTGCATGTTTAAAGTGATTTTCATGCTTCCAGGGGCTCGGGAAGTTAATTAAATACCATTTGGAGGCATTTAATGTTCGAGCAAAAACGGCTGATTTTCGACAAAAGAGATAACACCCCCCCATTACGTCATGCTTCAGAAATGTGGAAAATGGTCCGTTTTCAAATGTTTTATTTTTGAACGTCAGTTCACATTTGTAGGTGGATCATCAGTGTTAGAGCTAAAATTAGCATGTTTAAAGTGATTTTCATGCTTCCAGGGGCTCGGGAAGTGAAATAAATACCATTTGGAGGCATTTAATGTTCGAGCAAAAACGGCTGATTTTCGACCAAAGAGATAACACCCCCCCATTACGTCATGCTTCAGAAATGTGGAAAATGGTCCGTTTTCAAATGTTTTATTTTTGAACGTCAGTTCACATTTGTAGGTGGATCATCAGTGTTAGAGCTAAAATTAGCATGTTTAAAGTGATTTTCATGCTTCCAGGGGCTCGGGAAGTGAAATAAATACCATTTGGAGGCATTTAATTTTCGAGCAAAAACGGCTGATTTTCGACAAAAGAGATAACACCCCCCCATTACGTCATGCTTCAGAAATGTGGAAAATGGTCCGTTTTCAAATGTTTTATTTTTGAACGTCAGTTCACATTTGTAGGTGGATCATCAGTGTTAGAGCTAAAATTAGCATGTTTAAAGTGATTTTCATGCTTCCAGGGGCTCGGGAAGTTAATTAAATACCATTTGGAGGCATTTAATGTTCGAGCAAAAACGGCTGATTTTCGACAAAAGAGATAACACCCCCCCCATTACGTCATGCTTCAGAAATGTGGAAAATGGTCCATTTTCAAATGTTTTATTTTTGAACGTCAGTTCACATTTGTAGGTGGATCATCAGTGTTAGAGCTAAAATTAGCACGTTTAAAGTGATTTTCATTCTTCCAGGGGCCCAAAACACAAGATTAATGGAATGGTTAAAAGTGCATGAAAATGGCCAATTTACTCACTCTGAGTTCTCAAAAAGGGTTTCTTCACCCCGGGAAGTGAAATAAATACCATTTGGAGGCATTTAATGTTCGAGCAAAAACGGCTGATTTTCGACAAAAGAGATAACACCCGCCCATTACGTCATGCTTCAGAAATGTGGAAAATGGTCCGTTTTCAAATGTTTTATTTTTGAACGTCAGTTCACATTTGTAGGTGGATCATCAGTGTTAGAGCTAAAATTAGCATGTTTAAAGTGATTTTCATGCTTCCAGGGGCTCGGGAAGTGAAATAAATACCATTTGGAGGCATTTAATGTTCGAGCAAAAACGGCTGATTTTCGACAAAAGAGATAACACCCCCCCATTACGTCATGCTTCAGAAATGTGGAAAATGGTCCGTTTTCAAATGTTTTATTTTTGAACGTCAGTTCACATTTGTAGGTGGATCATCAGTGTTAGAGCTAAAATTAGCATGTTTAAAGTGATTTTCATGCTTCCAGGGGCTCGGAAAGTTAATTAAATATCATTTGGAGGCATTTAATGTTCGAGCAAAAACGGCTGATTTTCGACAAAAGAGATAACACCCCCCCATTACGTCATGCTTCAGAAATGTGGAAAATGGTCCGTTTTCAAATGTTTTATTTTTGAACGTCAGTTCACATTTGTAGGTGGATCATCAGTGTTAGAGCTAAAATTAGCATGTTTAATGTGATTTTCATGCTTCCAGGGGCCCAAAACACAAGATTAATGGAATGGTTAAAAGTGCATGAAAATGGCCAATTTACTCACTCTGAGTTCTCAAAAAGGGTTTCTTCACCCCGGGAAGTGAAATAAATACCATTTGGAGGCATTTAATGTTCGAGCAAAAACGGCTGATTTTCTACAAAAGAGATAACACCCCCCCATTACGTCATGCTTCAGAAATGTGGAAAATGATCCGTTTTCAAATGTTTTATTTTTGAACGTCAGTTCACATTTGTAGGTGGATCATCAGTGTTAGAGCTAAAATTAGCATGTTTAAAGTGATTTTCATGGTTCCAGGGGCTCGGGAAGTTAATTAAATACCATTTGGAGGCATTTAATGTTCGAGCAAAAACGGCTGATTTTCGACAAAAGAGATAACACCCCCCCCATTACGTCATGCTTCAGAAATGTGGAAAATGGTCCGTTTTCAAATGTTTTATTTTTGAACGTCAGTTCACATTTGTAGGTGGATCATCAGTGTTAGAGCTAAAATTAGCATGTTTAAAGTGATTTTCATGCTTCCAGGGGCTCGGGAAGTTAATTAAATACCATTTGGAGGCATTTAATGTTCGAGCAAAAACGGCTGATTTTCGACAAAAGAGATAACACCCCCCCATTACGTCATGCTTCAGAAATGTGGAAAATGGTCCGTTTTCAAATGTTTTATTTTTGAACGTCAGTTCACATTTGTAGGTGGATCATCAGTGTTAGAGCTAAAATTAGCATGTTTAAAGTGATTTTCATGCTTCCAGGGGCTCGGGAAGTGAAATAAATACCATTTGGAGGCATTTAATGTTCGAGCAAAAACGGCTGATTTTCGACAAAAGAGATAACACCCCCCCCATTACGTCATGCTTCAGAAATGTGGAAAATGGTCCGTTTTCAAATGTTTTATTTTTGAACGTCAGTTCACATTTGTAGGTGGATCATCAGTGTTAGAGCTAAAATTAGCATGTTTAAAGTGATTTTCATGCTTCCAGGGGCTCGGGAAGTTAATTAAATACCATTTGGAGGCATTTAATGTTCGAGCAAAAACGGCTGATTTTCGACAAAAGAGATAACACCCCCCCATTACGTCATGCTTCAGAAATGTGGAAAATGGTCCGTTTTCAAATGTTTTATTTTTGAACGTCAGTTCACATTTGTAGGTGGATCATCAGTGTTAGAGCTAAAATTAGCATGTTTAAAGTGATTTTCATGCTTCCAGGGGCTCGGGAAGTGAAATAAATACCATTTGGAGGCATTTAATTTTCGAGCAAAAACGGCTGATTTTCGACAAAAGAGATAACACCCCCCCCATTACGTCATGCTTCAGAAATGTGGAAAATGGTCCGTTTTCAAATGTTTTATTTTTGAACGTCAGTTCACATTTGTAGGTGGATCATCAGTGTTAGAGCTAAAATTAGCATGTTTAAAGTGATTTTCATGCTTCCAGGGGCTCGGGAAGTTAATTAAATACCATTTGGAGGCATTTAATGTTCGAGCAAAAACGGCTGATTTTCGACAAAAGAGATAACACCCCCCCATTACGTCATGCTTCAGAAATGTGGAAAATGGTCCATTTTCAAATGTTTTATTTTTGAACGTCAGTTCACATTTGTAGGTGGATCATCAGTGTTAGAGCTAAAATTAGCATGTTTAAAGTGATTTTCATGCTTCCAGGGGCCCAAAACACAAGATTAATGGAATGGTTAAAAGTGCATGAAAATGGCCAATTTACTCACTCTGAGTTCTCAAAAAGGGTTTCTTCACCCCGGGAAGTGAAATAAATACCATTTGGAGGCATTTAATGTTCGAGCAAAAACGGCTGATTTTCGACAAAAGAGATAACACCCCCCCCATTACGTCATGCTTCAGAAATGTGGAAAATGGTCCGTTTTCAAATGTTTTATTTTTGAAAGTCAGTTCACATTTGTAGGTGGATCATCAGTGTTAGAGCTAAAATTAGCATGTTTAAAGTGATTTTCATGCTTCCAGGGGCTCGGGAAGTTAATTAAATACCATTTGGAGGCATTTAATGTTCGAGCAAAAACGGCTGATTTTCGACAAAAGAGATAACACCCCCCCGTTACGTCATGCTTCAGAAATGTGGAAAATGGTCCGTTTTCAAATGTTTTATTTTTGAACGTCAGTTCACATTTGTAGGTGGATCATCAGTGTCAGAGCTAAAATTAGCATGTTTAAAGTGATTTTCTTGCTTCCAGGGGCCCAAAACACAAGATTAATGGAATGGTTAAAAGTGCATGAAAATGGCCAATTTACTCACTCTGAGTTCTCAAAAAGGGTTTCTTCACCCCGGGAAGTGAAATAAATACCATTTGGAGGCATTTAATGTTCGAGCAAAAACGGCTGATTTTCGACAAAAGAGATAACACCCCCCCATTATGTCATGCTTCAGAAATGTGGAAAATGGTCCGTTTTCAAATGTTTTATTTTTGAACGTCAGTTCACATTTGTAGGTGGATCATCAGTGTTAGAGCTAAAATTAGCATGTTTAAAGTGATTTTCATGCTTCCAGGGGCTCGGGAAGTTAATTAAATACCATTTGGAGGCATTTAATGTTCGAGCAAAAACGGCTGATTTTCGACAAAAGAGATAACACCCCCCCCATTACGTCATGCTTCAGAAATGTGGAAAATGGTCCGTTTTCAAATGTTTTATTTTTGAACGTCAGTTCACATTTGTAGGTGGATCATCAGTGTTAGAGCTAAAATTAGCATGTTTAAAGTGATTTTCATGCTTCCAGGGGCCCAAAACACAAGATTAATGGAATGGTTAAAAGTGCATGAAAATGGCCAATTTACTCACTCTGAGTTCTCAAAAAGGGTTTCTTCACCCCGGGAAGTGAAATAAATACCATTTGGAGGCATTTAATGTTCGAGCAAAAACGGCTGATTTTCGACAAAAGAGATAACACCCCCCCATTACGTCATGCTTCAGAAATGTGGAAAATGGTCCGTTTTCAAATGTTTTATTTTTGAACGTCAGTTCACATTTGTAGGTGGATCATCAGTGTTAGAGCTAAAATTAGCATGTTTAAAGTGATTTTCATGCTTCCAGGGGCTCGGGAAGTTAATTAAATACCATTTGGAGGCATTTAATGTTCGAGCAAAAACAGCTGATTTTCGACAAAAGAGATAACACCCCCCCCATTACGTCATGCTTCAGAAATGTGGAAAATGGTCCGTTTTCAAATGTTTTATTTTTGAACGTCAGTTCACATTTGTAGGTGGATCATCAGTGTTAGAGCTAAAATTAGCATGTTTAAAGTGATTTTCATGCTTCCAGGGGCCCAAAACACAAGATTTATGGAATGGTTAAAAGTGCATGAAAATGGCCAATTTACTCACTCTGAGTTCTCAAAAAGGGTTTCTTCACCCCGGGAAGTGAAATAAATACCATTTGGAGGCATTTAATGTTCGAGCAAAAACGGCTGATTTTCGACAAAAGAGATAACACCCCCCCATTACGTCATGCTTCAGAAATGTGGAAAATGGTCCGTTTTCAAATGTTTTATTTTTGAACGTCAGTTCACATTTGTAGGTGGATCATCAGTGTTAGAGCTAAAATTAGCATGTTTAAAGTGATTTTCATGCTTCCAGGGGCTCGGGAAGTTAATTAAATACCATTTGGAGGCATTTAATGTTCGAGCAAAAACGGCTGATTTTCGACAAAAGAGATAACACCCCCCCATTACGTCATGCTTCAGAAATGTGGAAAATGGTCCGTTTTCAAATGTTTTATTTTTGAACGTCAGTTCACATTTGTAGGTGGATCATCAGTGTTAGAGCTAAAATTAGCATGTTTAAAGTGATTTTCATGCTTCCAGGGGCTCGGGAAGTGAAATAAATACCATTTGGAGGCATTTAATGTTCGAGCAAAAACGGCTGATTTTCGACAAAAGAGATAACACCCCCCCCATTACGTCATGCTTCAGAAATGTGGAAAATGGTCCGTTTTCAAATGTTTTATTTTTGAACGTCAGTTCACATTTGTAGGTGGATCATCAGTGTTAGAGCTAAAATTAGCATGTTTAAAGTGATTTTCATGCTTCCAGGGGCTCGGGAAGTTAATTAAATACCATTTGGAGGCATTTAATGTTCGAGCAAAAACGGCTGATTTTCGACAAAAGAGATAACACCCCCCCATTACGTCATGCTTCAGAAATGTGGAAAATGGTCCGTTTTCAAATGTTTTATTTTTGAACGTCAGTTCACATTTGTAGGTGGATCATCAGTGTTAGAGCTAAAATTAGCATGTTTAAAGTGATTTTCATGCTTCCAGGGGCTCGGGAAGTGAAATAAATACCATTTGGAGGCATTTAATTTTCGAGCAAAAACGGCTGATTTTCGACAAAAGAGATAACACCCCCCCATTACGTCATGCTTCAGAAATGTGGAAAATGGTCCGTTTTCAAATGTTTTATTTTTGAACGTCAGTTCACATTTGTAGGTGGATCATCAGTGTTAGAGCTAAAATTAGCATGTTTAAAGTGATTTTAATGCTTCCAGGGGCTCGGGAAGTTAATTAAATACCATTTGGAGGCATTTAATGTTCGAGCAAAAACGGCTGATTTTCGACAAAAGAGATAACACCCCCCCATTACGTCATGCTTCAGAAATGTGGAAAATGGTCCATTTTCAAATGTTTTATTTTTGAACGTCAGTTCACATTTGTAGGTGGATCATCAGTGTTAGAGCTAAAATTAGCATGTTTAAAGTGATTTTCATGCTTCCAGGGGCCCAAAACACAAGATTAATGGAATGGTTAAAAGTGCATGAAAATGGCCAATTTACTCACTCTGAGTTCTCAAAAAGGGTTTCTTCACCCCGGGAAGTGAAATAAATACCATTTGGAGGCATTTAATGTTCGAGCAAAAACGGCTGATTTTCGACAAAAGAGATAACACCCCCCCCATTACGTCATGCTTCAGAAATGTGGAAAATGGTCCGTTTTCAAATGTTTTATTTTTGAAAGTCAGTTCACATTTGTAGGTGGATCATCAGTGTTAGAGCTAAAATTAGCATGTTTAAAGTGATTTTCATGCTTCCAGGGGCTCGGGAAGTTAATTAAATACCATTTGGAGGCATTTAATGTTCGAGCAAAAACGGCTGATTTTCGACAAAAGAGATAACACCCCCCCGTTACGTCATGCTTCAGAAATGTGGAAAATGGTCCGTTTTCAAATGTTTTATTTTTGAACGTCAGTTCACATTTGTAGGTGGATCATCAGTGTCAGAGCTAAAATTAGCATGTTTAAAGTGATTTTCTTGCTTCCAGGGGCCCAAAACACAAGATTAATGGAATGGTTAAAAGTGCATGAAAATGGCCAATTTACTCACTCTGAGTTCTCAAAAAGGGTTTCTTCACCCCGGGAAGTGAAATAAATACCATTTGGAGGCATTTAATGTTCGAGCAAAAACGGCTGATTTTCGACAAAAGAGATAACACCCCCCCATTATGTCATGCTTCAGAAATGTGGAAAATGGTCCGTTTTCAAATGTTTTATTTTTGAACGTCAGTTCACATTTGTAGGTGGATCATCAGTGTTAGAGCTAAAATTAGCATGTTTAAAGTGATTTTCATGCTTCCAGGGGCTCGGGAAGTTAATTAAATACCATTTGGAGGCATTTAATGTTCGAGCAAAAACGGCTGATTTTCGACAAAAGAGATAACACCCCCCCCATTACGTCATGCTTCAGAAATGTGGAAAATGGTCCGTTTTCAAATGTTTTATTTTTGAACGTCAGTTCACATTTGTAGGTGGATCATCAGTGTTAGAGCTAAAATTAGCATGTTTAAAGTGATTTTCATGCTTCCAGGGGCCCAAAACACAAGATTAATGGAATGGTTAAAAGTGCATGAAAATGGCCAATTTACTCACTCTGAGTTCTCAAAAAGGGTTTCTTCACCCCGGGAAGTGAAATAAATACCATTTGGAGGCATTTAATGTTTGAGCAAAAACGGCTGATTTTCGACAAAAGAGATAACACCCCCCCATTACGTCATGCTTCAGAAATGTGGAAAATGGTCCGTTTTCAAATGTTTTATTTTTGAACGTCAGTTCACATTTGTAGGTGGATCATCAGTGTTAGAGCTAAAATTAGCATGTTTAAAGTGATTTTCATGCTTCCAGGGGCTCGGGAAGTTAATTAAATACCATTTGGAGGCATTTAATGTTCGAGCAAAAACAGCTGATTTTCGACAAAAGAGATAACACCCCCCCCATTACGTCATGCTTCAGAAATGTGGAAAATGGTCCGTTTTCAAATGTTTTATTTTTGAACGTCAGTTCACATTTGTAGGTGGATCATCAGTGTTAGAGCTAAAATTAGCATGTTTAAAGTGATTTTCATGCTTCCAGGGGCCCAAAACACAAGATTTATGGAATGGTTAAAAGTGCATGAAAATGGCCAATTTACTCACTCTGAGTTCTCAAAAAGGGTTTCTTCACCCCGGGAAGTGAAATAAATACCATTTGGAGGCATTTAATGTTCGAGCAAAAACGGCTGATTTTCGACAAAAGAGATAACACCCCCCCCATTACGTCATGCTTCAGAAATGTGGAAAATGGTCCGTTTTCAAATGTTTTATTTTTGAACGTCAGTTCACATTTGTAGGTGGATCATCAGTGTTAGAGCTAAAATTAGCATGTTTAAAGTGATTTTCATGCTTCCAGGGGCTCGGGAAGTTAATTAAATACCATTTGGAGGCATTTAATGTTCGAGCAAAAACGGCTGATTTTCGACAAAAGAGATAACACCCCCCCATTACGTCATGCTTCAGAAATGTGGAAAATGGTCCGTTTTCAAATGTTTTATTTTTGAACGTCAGTTCACATTTGTAGGTGGATCATCAGTGTTAGAGCTAAAATTAGCATGTTTAAAGTGATTTTCATGCTTCCAGGGGCTCGGGAAGTGAAATAAATACCATTTGGAGGCATTTAATGTTCGAGCAAAAACGGCTGATTTTCGACAAAAGAGATAACACCCCCCCATTACGTCATGCTTCAGAAATGTGGAAAATGGTCCGTTTTCAAATGTTTTATTTTTGAACGTCAGTTCACATTTGTAGGTGGATCATCAGTGTTAGAGCTAAAATTAGCATGTTTAAAGTGATTTTCATGCTTCCAGGGGCTCGGGAAGTTAATTAAATACCATTTGGAGGCATTTAATGTTCGAGCAAAAACGGCTGATTTTCGACAAAAGAGATAACACCCCCCCATTACGTCATGCTTCAGAAATGTGGAAAATGGTCCGTTTTCAAATGTTTTATTTTTGAACGTCAGTTCACATTTGTAGGTGGATCATCAGTGTTAGAGCTAAAATTAGCATGTTTAAAGTGATTTTCATGCTTCCAGGGGCCCAAAACACAAGATTAATGGAATGGTTAAAAGTGCAAGAAAATGGCCAATTTACTCACTCTGAGTTCTCAAAAAGGGTTTCTTCACCCCGGGAAGTGAAATAAATACCATTTGGAGGCATTTAATGTTCGAGCAAAAACGGCTGATTTTCGACAAAAGAGATAACACCCCCCCATTACGTCATGCTTCAGAAATGTGGAAAATGATCCGTTTTCAAATGTTTTATTTTTGAACGTCAGTTCACATTTGTAGGTGGATCATCAGTGTTAGAGCTAAAATTAGCATGTTTAAAGTGATTTTCATGCTTCCAGGGGCTCGGGAAGTTAATTAAATACCATTTGGAGGCTTTAATGTTCGAGCAAAAACTGCTGATTTTCGAAAAAAGAGATAACACCCCCCCCCATTACGTCATGCTTCAGAAATGTGGAAAATGGTCCGTTTTCAAATGTTTTATTTTTGAACGTCAGTTCACATTTGTAGGTGGATCATCAGTGTTAGAGCTAAAATTAGCATGTTTAAAGTGATTTTCATGCTTCCAGGGGCTCGGGAAGTTAATTAAATACCATTTGGAGGCATTTAATGTTCGAGCAAAAACGGCTGATTTTCGACAAAAGAGATAACACCCCCCCCATTACGTCATGCTTCAGAAATGTGGAAAATGGTCCGTTTTCAAATGTTTTATTTTTGAACGTCAGTTCACATTTGTAGGTGGATCATCAGTGTTAGAGCTAAAATTAGCATGTTTAAAGTGATTTTCATGCTTCCAGGGGCTCGGGAAGTGAAATAAATACCATTTGGAGGCATTTAATGTTCGAGCAAAAACGGCTGATTTTCGACAAAAGAGATAACACCCCCCCCATTACGTCATGCTTCAGAAATGTGGAAAATGGTCCGTTTTCAAATGTTTTATTTTTGAAAGTCAGTTCACATTTGTAGGTGGATCATCAGTGTTAGAGCTAAAATTAGCATGTTTAAAGTGATTTTCATGCTTCCAGGGGCTCGGGAAGTTAATTAAATACCATTTGGAGGCATTTAATGTTCGAGCAAAAACGGCTGATTTTCGACAAAAGAGATAACACCCCCCCATTACGTCATGCTTCAGAAATGTGGAAAATGGTCCGTTTTCAAATGTTTTATTTTTGAACGTCAGTTCACATTTGTAGGTGGATCATCAGTGTTAGAGCTAAAATTAGCATGTTTAAAGTGATTTTCATGCTTCCAGGGGCTCGGGAAGTGAAATAAATACCATTTGGAGGCATTTAATTTTCGAGCAAAAACGGCTGATTTTCGACAAAAGAGATAACACCCCCCCATTACGTCATGCTTCAGAAATGTGGAAAATGGTCCGTTTTCAAATGTTTTATTTTTGAACGTCAGTTCACATTTGTAGGTGGATCATCAGTGTTAGAGCTAAAATTAGCATGTTTAAAGTGATTTTCATGCTTCCAGGGGCTCGGGAAGTTAATTAAATACCATTTGGAGGCATTTAATGTTCGAGCAAAAACGGCTGATTTTCGACAAAAGAGATAACACCCCCCCATTACGTCATGCTTCAGAAATGTGGAAAATGGTCCATTTTCAAATGTTTTATTTTTGAACGTCAGTTCACATTTGTAGGTGGATCATCAGTGTTAGAGCTAAAATTAGCATGTTTAAAGTGATTTTCATGCTTCCAGGGGCCCAAAACACAAGATTAATGGAATGGTTAAAAGTGCATGAAAATGGCCAATTTACTCACTCTGAGTTCTCAAAAAGGGTTTCTTCACCCCGGGAAGTGAAATAAATACCATTTGGAGGCATTTAATGTTCGAGCAAAAACGGCTGATTTTCGACAAAAGAGATAACACCCCCCCATTACGTCATGCTTCAGAAATGTGGAAAATGGTCCGTTTTCAAATGTTTTATTTTTGAACGTCAGTTCACATTTGTAGGTGGATCATCAGTGTTAGAGCTAAAATTAGCATGTTTAAAGTGATATGGCTGAGATACCCGCCACCCCCTCTCAACACGATCCCAAAAGGAGGGAAACCGGAAACAGTTCTTGAAAGTTTTTGGATGTGGGAGGGAGTGACCCTCCCGCGGCCGTATTTATTAAAACAAAAAATTAAACATTAAACGTTTCATGTTATGTACAATTTCATTATCACATTGCGATGTTTGGCTAACCTTAACATATTCTCTAATACAGAGGTTCTCCTAGCCGAACTAGCATCCTACAAAACATTCTCTATAACACTGAAATTGTACATCCTAACGTTTAAGGGCCAACGGCAAGGTCATAACCGGTGTCAAGATCCCTAACCAGACTTACCCCTCCCACTTGGGAGGGGCGACAGCACAGAGGCTTACCTCAAGTGCAACTACTAACAATTTCCCTTGACTTGACGGGGGCACTTAAGACTCGACGCCATTTAAAGGTCGTTCGAAGACTTGTGTGTGGTATCTAGAAGGTATCGTGGACCTCCCCCCACCCCACACAACTTACCGCATCTGCCGTCGCAGATGACACTGGCCCCGGGAAATTCCACAGGAGGGGGCTGTAACCCCTCCTACAAAGGAAGGGGCCTTGACCGCCTTTCCTACTTCCGGCGACCCGCCCTTAGACGGGACCGCCTCCCCATTGAGGGGCCAATGGCCACCTCTCCCGAGCGCTCCCATCCGTGTTGGGTGACGCCCACTCATAGGGATCTACCAATTAGTGCTCACCGATCATGACCTTACCGCCTACCAAAAATAAATACGACAATTTTACTCAAATCTCTGAAAACATTGGTCGCTACGACCGAAAGAGCATGCTTCAAATGCAACACTACATCAAATCATTTTAATTGTAACAAACTACACGATAATCACCATACTTTATTATGATCAACAACAAACTGATACTTTCACAGCCTGTAAACAAAACAGAAAAACATACTTATAAGATTCACTTTATTTGCACAACAACTTGCTGTCCTCAGGGGCTGGTGGGTGGGTCAAAATTGGCTCTTCGTTCTGTCCCGAGCTCACGTGTAGCGAGGAGGTGCAGCTTCGGAGCACAAGAACAAGAGGACGTCTTCTGGTCTTGCGTCCCTTTTTATCCGTCTTCCGGGCGGGCGTAAACCCGCCCCTGCCCACCCCGGGGGCGTGGCTGGCTACGTCGGTGTCTAGGCCAGCCCACTCTAGGGCGGGAAAAAGCGCGCCCCGGCTACGCCGCTTCGGGCATACCAGCCGAGACGCGCCTCCCGCCCCAAAATGGCTTCCCGGGGGGATCGAGGCACTCCGCCATACGTGCGGGGGGACCGAGTGGTCGCCCCTTTCCATATGGCTGAGATACCCGCCACCCCCTCTCAACACGATCCCAAAAGGAGGGAAACCGGAAACAGTTCTTGAAAGTTTTTGGATGTGGGAGGGAGTGACCCTCCCGCGGCCGTATTTATTAAAACAAAAAATTAAACATTAAACGTTTCATGTTATGTACAATTTCATTATCACATTGCGATGTTTGGCTAACCTTAACATATTCTCTAATACAGAGGTTCTCCTAGCCGAACTAGCATCCTACAAAACATTCTCTATAACACTGAAATTGTACATCCTAACGTTTAAGGGCCAACGGCAAGGTCATAACCGGTGTCAAGATCCCTAACCAGACTTACCCCTCCCACTTGGGAGGGGCGACAGCACAGAGGCTTACCTCAAGTGCAACTACTAACAATTTCCCTTGACTTGACGGGGGCACTTAAGACTCGACGCCATTTAAAGGTCGTTCGAAGACTTGTGTGTGGTATCTAGAAGGTATCGTGGACCTCCCCCCACCCCACACAACTTACCGCATCTGCCGTCGCAGATGACACTGGCCCCGGGAAATTCCACAGGAGGGGGCTGTAACCCCTCCTACAAAGGAAGGGGCCTTGACCGCCTTTCCTACTTCCGGCGACCCGCCCTTAGACGGGACCGCCTCCCCATTGAGGGGCCAATGGCCACCTCTCCCGAGCGCTCCCATCCGTGTTGGGTGACGCCCACTCATAGGGATCTACCAATTAGTGCTCACCGATCATGACCTTACCGCCACAGGTCCGGATAGTTGACCGGCTATCCGGACCCCCCACAAAACTCCTACCTAAAGGTCATGTTTTAACGATTTTAACCAAGCTAAGAAGTCTCCTATGAGTAACTCATTGCCCACCCTCGACAAATGCACACCATCCCCCAAATACATACTGTCATCATTAATACAACTATGCGAGATCGAATGCAATGTCTTGGAACGGAACAACCTACTCACTTTGTTATTCAATTTTCTAACCGAATGATTTAAAGCAGGGATCGAGATAGCCCCCCGCCATACTTTTCGTGGGATCATATGAGACCACGCAATTACGCACCCCGGAACTCTCCTTGCTAACCAACTTACCGTGGAAAGCATAGACTCCAGGAGAAGTCGTCTACCGGTGGTGACCAAATCATTGCCCCCCAAATGCACTATGACTATGGACGGCGGTGACCTCATCCGCTCTAACAAACCCTCAAAGAATGCCTGAAACTGGTCAATACAGAGACCGCCCCTTCCGTAGAAGGACACTCTGTACCCGTATTCCCCAGGTACGTGAATCATGTCACCTGCTTTGAATACGTCTGCGGCCCGTCTCACGTATGAGTGGCCCATGACCCACACCTCCTTCCTCTCAGCCGGTGACGTGCGACCGCTGGCCTGGTGTTGGGTCGACTGCACAGTCCGCCCTGCCGCGTAGGCTTGCGCAACTGAAAACAAACAAAAGACAAGAAGCGTGAGTACATCATTACAGCTTCACAACATGTGCAATCGCACGTACCTCTTATAACAATTGGAGGACCAGCGCCCCACACGTTTCACTTGTTCTACAGTAAGACCCCCGGCTGCAGCTTCAGTGGCAGCCCCTATTCGAAAGGAATGGGTCCCAAATTCGCCCGGGTCCAAGCCCGCTGCGGCGATGGCCATTGCAAGCACCCGCTGAAACTGAAACCTCGTCAGCGGGGTGGCGTCTGCATGCCTTAACAATGTCCCTCCCCATGATGCCACCCTTCGTGCTAGGTAAGCTTCTAAGCACTGTACCGGGCACATGGATGACCCGGGGATCCTGCGAATGATCGTGCAGTCCCCCCTCCCATCTTGGTCGGTCTTGGACCTGAGAAAGGAGACAATCATCGCATCGCCCCTGATCTGAACATGCTCCCTGCGCAAGCCCCCCGCCACATCCTGTTTGTTCCTTGCAACCAGCTCACTAACTCTCATAGCCCCGTGAAACGCTAGCGTAAATGCAGTCCGGAACAAACAGGTCTCGAAGGGAGACGAGCATGTATTAGGGAGCGAGGCCAGTAACTGGGACAATCTATCTAGCCCTATCGGTCGTCTTACGTCTACACTGCGACCCTCTAGGCGTTGCCACCCACGCAGCGCCTTTTGAACTGTAAAATACGCTGTCGGGTCCTGGATGCCATGGGCCCTGGCAACAAAGGAAATGGCGGCACGATGCCTTTGGGCCGTAGCCACCGATTTCCCAGCCCTACGTAAAGACATCAGAAAAAGTATTACCGACTCCTTCTGACCCCAAAGTCCCCCTCTCTCTGCCCCCAAAAAGGCTAAATAGGCCCGAAACGCCCCTTCATATGCCTTCCTTGTCCTGGGTGCTAGACTCTCTCCCACGAGGTGACGAAGTTCGGGGCACCGAGAGACCAGAGAGCTTCGGGGAAGGGTGCCGGCTCTGGGTCCGCTGAAGGAAGGAAACCCGAGAAAGCCTGCATGTGAAAACGAGACAGTGCATCAGCAGCCTGATTCATCACCCCTGGGACATGTTTTGCTCTGAATATCACGTTCAGTTGCATACACAGTAAGACAATTTCTTTGAGCAGCCTCAAAATCAATTTACAACGGGCTGCCTGACTATTGATGCATTCTACCACGGTCATATTGTCGGACCAGAACACAACAGAATGATCCCTCAACCCTTCTGGCCAGGTCCTCAGGGCCACCAGAATGGGAAACAGTTCAAGGAAAGCGATATTACCCGTCAGCCCCTTCTCGTGCCACCATAGGGGCCACTTTTGTGCCGACCATTTTGTGCCGAAGATGGCGCCAAAACCTACGCTTCCTGCTGAATCTGTCCATAGCCCAAGCTCTTCGGAGGACACGGCTGGCTTGCTCCAGACGACTCGGCCATTGAAGTCCGCCAAGAATGCTAACCAAATCCGCATGTCCTGGCGGACCTCAGCCGATAACCTTGTGCGATGATGACCCTCCTTCAGGCCCACCATCGCTTGGGCAATTGAGCGGGAAAAAGGGCGAGCCATTGGTATCACTCTCAAGGCAAAGTTCAATTTTCCCACCAATTGTTGCAACTGATGCAGTGTAACTTTGGATGCATTTAAACAAACTTGGAGGGCTGCCCTGAATTTCGACACTTTGCTTGCTGGTAAACGGAAGCACCCCTCCCTTGAGTCCAACTCGATCCCCAAAAACTCGAGGCAAGTCGTGGGACCCACAGTTTTACCCGGTGCCAATGGCACGCCAAGATGACCCATTAACACACAGAATTCAGCTAAGGCCTGGGCACATTCGAGATTACCGGCGGGGCCAAGGAACAAAAAGTCATCAAGGTAGTGCATTACATTTCGGAAACCCGTTCTCTTCGTGAACACCCATTGCAGGAAAGTACTGAATTGCTCAAAGTAAGCACATGATATAGAGCATCCCATTGGCATACACTTATCCATGTAGAATGACCCCTGGAACCCGAATCCCAGAAGACGCTGGTCGTCTGGGTGTACCGGGAGCAACCGGAACGCTGACTCGATATCAGATTTCGCCATCAACGTCCCGTGCCCCAGGCGATTCAAGATGGCTACTGCCTCATCAAAAGATGCATATCGCACCGAACAAACCTCTGGATCAATTGCGTCGTTCACCGAAAGACCATGTGGAGCAGACAGATTATGGATCAAACGAAACTCACCTGGGTCCTTCTTGGGGACTACCCCTAACGGAGAACAAACGAAATCCGGTACCGGGGGTACACTAAACGGGCCGGCGACCCGTCCCCGGCTAACCTCTTTCTGAATTTTTTCTTGCACTACAAATGTATGTTGTAAAACGGAGAGTTGGTTTTTGCACATCCCTACACCCTGAAAGTCCCCTACCGGGATGCGGAAACCATGTGTAAAACCGTTCCGCAGCACCCCGGCAGAAGTATGATCCGGGTATTCGCTGAGCCAGGGAATCATTGCCAAGGTATCAATCGGGGTTGGTAAAGGCGCCCCTCGGCCTAGCTTAGACCTGTTTGGCGCCTCCCTTACCCCCATTCTCACTCGTTCTGGCTCTGCACGATGACTCAGGATGGGATGACCCACACGTACTACATTCGTGTTTGAATTTACACGATCCAGGAGGCCTGGTACATTTCCCCTTGTTGAAATTAAAACAGAAACCCTTTCTCCCTGTATTACCTGCGGGCCTCGACTGGTCGTCGGTGCTCGTACTTGGTCGAAAGGCCGTCCCCACGTTTTGGCGGGAGTAATCAACAACATTGCTCCCGGCCAATGGCATTCTTAACATTCCCGATTCTTTCATTTTATCCCATGTTAGAGAATCGTAACAATCCCAAGTCAAACTCTTGTTATGTTCCTTTTCTTTCCTGAACAGATTATCGTAACAAAACCAATGGTTACCTTGATACGTTGTCGAGTAACCCATAATCCTTGATTGATAAACGGGAAACTCAGGAAGCAACTCGGGCCTACGTTCCCCCAAAATCGATGTAAAAATACCCCATGCATTGCCCCAATTGCCAATGTTCTCATTTACCTTAAAGGCGGCCATTTTTGCGCGCCAAACACTCGGATGCATTAAGTCCTTCTGACTTTTAACATGCTCCACATCATAATGATCAACAAGCAAGGAAAAAATATTCACGTATTCCCCTGCCCAGATCTTTTCCTTTATAGCTAAAGGCACATGTTGTCCCAATCTCTCTCTACGCGAGGGTGCTGACTCGTCCCTTGCAATCGGCAATGGCCGCTTACCTGAACTGGACGCAGTTTCTGCCGCTTGCGGCTTGTCTATCCCCGCCAACGGCGCAGCCACTCTAGCTGCCTCTCTCTTCTCACGAAGCCCTTTTATCAGTGCCTGTGCCTCGGCAGCCGTGGCGCCATCACTAATATCCCCCAACCAAGCTGCTAGCTGTGCTGCCAGCTCGGGGGGCATGTCTTCCTTAGATGTCGGGGTGACGACAACGGGGATTGGATTCCCCTCCATCGGTACTGGGGTCGGCGCCTCGAGCGGGGCAGACGGAACCGGGACGTCTCCACCGGCTGGAACCCTTCTCGGCCTCTTAGGTCTCCCGCCAGCCGGCGCAGGGCCCGAACCCTCCTCCCCATCTCGCTCCGCCAACCGTTTCTTTATGTCGGACACCTCTTTGCAAAGGGCCCGCACCATCTGGTCGGTCGTCATTCTCTTTGCTCCTTTCTTGGGCATCTCTCCGAGGAAGAATCTAGAAGACAAAGAAAAAGATCAAAACGCTCAAAATTGGCTCTTCGTTCTGTCCCGAGCTCACGTGTAGCGAGGAGGTGCAGCTTCGGAGCACAAGAACAAGAGGACGTCTTCTGGTCTTGCGTCCCTTTTTATCCGTCTTCCGGGCGGGCGTAAACCCGCCCCTGCCCACCCCGGGGGCGTGGCTGGCTACGTCGGTGTCTAGGCCAGCCCACTCTAGGGCGGGAAAAAGCGCGCCCCGGCTACGCCGCTTCGGGCATACCAGCCGAGACGCGCCTCCCGCCCCAAAATGGCTTCCCGGGGGGATCGAGGCACTCCGCCATACGTGCGGGGGGACCGAGTGGTCGCCCCTTTCCATTTTCATGCTTCCAGGGGCCCAAAACACAAGATTTATGGAATGGTTAAAAGTGCATGAAAATGGCCAATTTACTCACTCTGAGTTCTCAAAAAGGGTTTCTTCACCCCGGGAAGTTAATTAAATACCATTTGGAGGCATTTAATGTTCGAGCAAAAACGGCTGATTTTCGACAAAAGAGATAACACCCCCCCATTACGTCATGCTTCAGAAATGTGGAAAATGGTCCGTTTTCAAATGTTTTATTTTTGAACGTCAGTTCACATTTGTAGGTGGATCATCAGTGTTAGAGCTAAAATTAGCATGTTTAAAGTGATTTTCATGCTTCCAGGGGCTCGGGAAGTTAATTAAATACCATTTGGAGGCATTTAATGTTCGAGCAAAAACGGCTGATTTTCGACAAAAGAGATAACACCCCCCATTACGTCATGCTTCAGAAATGTGGAAAATGGTCCGTTTTCAAATGTTTTATTTTTGAACGTCAGTTCACATTTGTAGGTGGATCATCAGTGTTAGAGCTAAAATTAGCATGTTTAAAGTGATTTTCATGCTTCCAGGGGCCCAAAACACAAGATTAATGGAATGGTTAAAAGTGCATGAAAATGGCCAATTTACTCACTCTGAGTTCTCAAAAAGGGTTTCTTCACCCCGGGAAGTGAAATAAATACCATTTGGAGGCATTTAATGTTCGAGCAAAAACGGCTGATTTTCGACAAAAGAGATAACACCCCCCCATTACGTCATGCTTCAGAAATGTGGAAAATGGTCCGTTTTCAAATGTTTTATTTTTGAACGTCAGTTCACATTTGTAGGTGGATCATCAGTGTTAGAGCTAAAATTAGCATGTTTAAAGTGATTTTCATGCTTCCAGGGGCTCGGGAAGTTAATTAAATACCATTTGGAGGCATTTAATGTTCGAGCAAAAACGGCTGATTTTCGACAAAAGAGATAACACCCCCCCATTACGTCATGCTTCAGAAATGTGGAAAATGGTCTGTTTTCAAATGTTTTATTTTTGAACGTCAGTTCACATTTGTAGGTGGATCATCAGTGTTAGAGCTAAAATTAGCATGTTTAAAGTGATTTTCATGCTTCCAGGGGCTCGGGAAGTGAAATAAATACCATTTGGAGGCATTTAATGTTCGAGCAAAAACGGCTGATTTTCGACAAAAGAGATAACACCCCCCCCCCCATTACGTCATGCTTCAGAAATGTGGAAAATGGTCCGTTTTCAAATGTTTTATTTTTGAACGTCAGTTCACATTTGTAGGTGGATCATCAGTGTTAGAGCTAAAATTAGCATGTTTAAAGTGATTTTCATGCTTCCAGGGGCTCGGGAAGTTAATTAAATACCATTTGGAGGCATTTAATGTTCGAGCAAAAACGGCTGATTTTCGACAAAAGAGATAACACCCCCCCATTACGTCATGCTTCAGAAATGTGGAAAATGGTCCGTTTTCAAATGTTTTATTTTTGAACGTCAGTTCACATTTGTAGGTGGATCATCAGTGTTAGAGCTAAAATTAGCATGTTTAAAGTGATTTTCATGCTTCCAGGGGCCCAAAACACAAGATTAATGGAATGGTTAAAAGTGCATGAAAATGGCCAATTTACTCACTCTGAGTTCTCAAAAAGGGTTTCTTCACCCCGGGAAGTGAAATAAATACCATTTGGAGGCATTTAATGTTCGAGCAAAAACGGCTGATTTTCGACAAAAGAGATAACACCCCCCCATTACGTCATGCTTCAGAAATGTGGAAAATGGTCCGTTTTCAAATGTTTTATTTTTGAACGTCAGTTCACATTTGTAGGTGGATCATCAGTGTTAGAGCTAAAATTAGCATGTTTAAAGTGATTTTCATGCTTCCAGGGGCTCGGGAAGTTAATTAAATACCATTTGGAGGCATTTATTGTTCGAGCAAAAACGGCTGATTTTCGACAAAAGAGATAACACCCCCCCATTACGTCATGCTTCAGAAATGTGGAAAATGGTCCGTTTTCAAATGTTTTATTTTTGAACGTCAGTTCACATTTGTAGGTGGATCATCAGTGTTAGAGCTAAAATTAGCATGTTTAAAGTGATTTTCATGCTTCCAGGGGCCCAAAACACAAGATTTATGGAATGGTTAAAAGTGCATGAAAATGGCCAATTTACTCACTCTGAGTTCTCAAAAAGGGTTTCTTCACCCCGGGAAGTTAATTAAATACCATTTGGAGGCATTTAATGTTCGAGCAAAAACGGCTGATTTTCGACAAAAGAGATAACACCCCCCCATTACGTCATGCTTCAGAAATGTGGAAAATGGTCCGTTTTCAAATGTTTTATTTTTGAACGTCAGTTCACATTTGTAGGTGGATCATCAGTGTTAGAGCTCAAATTAGCATGTTTAAAGTGATTTTCATGCTTCCAGGGGCTCGGGAAGTTAATTAAATACCATTTGGAGGCATTTAATGTTCGAGCAAAAACGGCTGATTTTCGACAAAAGAGATAACACCACCCCATTACGTCATGCTTCAGAAATGTGGAAAATGGTCCATTTTCAAATGTTTTATTTTTGAACGTCAGTTCACATTTGTAGGTGGATCATCAGTGTTAGAGCTAAAATTAGCATGTTTAAAGTGATTTTCATGCTTCCAGGGGCCCAAAACACAAGATTTATGGAATGGTTAAAAGTGCATGAAAATGGCCAATTTACTCACTCTGAGTTCTCAAAAAGGGTTTCTTCACCCCGGGAAGTTAATTAAATATCATTTGGAGGCATTTAATGTTCGAGCAAAAACGGCTGATTTTCGACAAAAGAGATAACACCCCCCCATTACGTCATGCTTTAGAAATGTGGAAAATGGTCCGTTTTCAAATGTTTTATTTTTTAACGTCAGTTCACATTTGTAGGTGGATCATCAGTGTTAGAGCTAAAATTAGCATGTTTAAAGTGATTTTCATGCTTCCAGGGGCCCAAAACACAAGATTTATGGAATGGTTAAAAGTGCATGAAAATGGCCAATTTACTCACTCTGAGTTCTCAAAAAGGGTTTCTTCACCCCGGGAAGTGAAATAAATACCATTTGGAGGCATTTAATGTTCGAGCAAAAACGGCTGATTTTCGACAAAAGAGATAACACCCCCCCATTACGTCATGCTTCAGAAATGTGGAAAATGGTCCGTTTTCCAATGTTTTATTTTTGAACGTCAGTTCACATTTGTAGGTGGATCATCAGTGTTAGAGCTAAAATTAGCATGTTTAAAGTGATTTTCATGCTTCCAGGGGCCCAAAACACAAGATTAATGGAATGGTTAAAAGTGCATGAAAATGGCCAATTTACTCACTCTGAGTTCTCAAAAAGGGTTTCTTCACCCCGGGAAGTGAAATAAATACCATTTGGAGGCATTTAATGTTCGAGCAAAAACGGCTGATTTTCGACAAAAGAGATAACACCCCCCCATTACGTCATGCTTCAGAAATGTGGAAAATGGTCCGTTTTCAAATGTTTCATTTTTGAACGTCAGTTAACATTTGTAGGTGGATCATCAGTGTTAGAGCTAAAATTAGCATGTTTAAAGTGATTTTCATGCTTCCAGGGGCTCGGGAAGTTAATTAAATACCATTTGGAGGCATTTAATGTTCGAGCAAAATCGGCTGATTTTCGACAAAAGAGATAACACCCCCCCATTACGTCATGCTTCAGAAATGTGGAAAATGGTCCGTTTTCAAATGTTTTATTTTTGAACGTCAGTTCACATTTGTAGGTGGATCATCAGTGTTAGAGCTAAAATTAGCATGTTTAAAGTGATTTTCATGCTTCCAGGGGCCCAAAACACAAGATTTATGGAATGGTTAAAAGTGCATGAAAATGGCCAATTTACTCACTCTGAGTTCTCAAAAAGGGTTTCTTCACCCCGGGAAGTTAATTAAATACCATTTGGAGGCATTTAATGTTCGAGCAAAAACGGCTGATTTTCGACAAAAGAGATAACACCCCCCCATTACGTCATGCTTCAGAAATGTGGAAAATGGTCCGTTTTCAAATGTTTTATTTTTGAACGTCAGTTCACATTTGTAGGTGGATCATCAGTGTTAGAGCTAAAATTAGCATGTTTAAAGTGATTTTCATGCTTCCAGGGGCTCGGGAAGTTAATTAAATACCATTTGGAGGCATTTAATGTTCGAGCAAAAACGGCTGATTTTCGACAAAAGAGATAACACCCCCCCATTACGTCATGCTTCAGAAATGTGGAGAATGGTCCGTTTTCAAATGTTTTATTTTTGAACGTTAGTTCACATTTGTAGGTGGATCATCAGTGTTAGAGCTAAAATTAGCATGTTTAAAGTGATTTTCATGCTTCCAGGGGCTCGGGAAGTGAAATAAATACCATTTGGAGGCATTTAATGTTCGAGCAAAAACGGCTGATTTTCGACAAAAGCGATAACACCCCCCATTACGTCATGCTTCAGAAATGTGGAAAATGGTCCATTTTCAAATGTTTTATTTTTGAACGTCAGTTCACATTTGTAGGTGGATCATCAGTGTTAGAGCTAAAATTAGCATGTTTAAAGTGATTTTCATGCTTCCAGGGGCTCGGGAAGTTAATTAAATACCATTTGGAGGCATTTAATGTTCGAGCAAAAACGGCTGATTTTCGACAAAAGGGATAACACCCCCCCATTACGTCATGCTTCAGAAATGTGGAAAATGGTCCGTTTTCAAATGTTTTATTTTTGAACGTCAGTTCACATTTGTAGGTGGATCATCAGTGTTAGAGCTAAAATTAGCATGTTTAAAGTGATTTTCATGCTTCCAGGGGCCCAAAACACAAGATTAATGGAATGGTTAAAAGTGCATGAAAATGGCCAATTTACTCACTCTGAGTTCTCAAAAAGGGTTTCTTCACCCCGGGAAGTGAAATAAATACCATTTGGAGGCATTTAATGTTCGAGCAAAAACGGCTGATTTTCGACAAAAGAGATAACACCCCCCCATTACGTCATGCTTCAGAAATGTGGAAAATGGTCCGTTTTCAAATGTTTTATTTTTGAACGTCAGTTCACATTTGTAGGTGGATCATCAGTGTTAGAGCTAAAATTAGCATGTTTAAAGTGATTTTCATGCTTCCAGGGGCTCGGGAAGTTAATTAAATACCATTTGGAGGCATTTAATGTTCGAGCAAAAACGGCTGATTTTCGACAAAAGAGATAACACCCCCCCCATTACGTCATGCTTCAGAAATGTGGAAAATGGTCCGTTTTCAAATGTTTTATTTTTGAACGTCAGTTCACATTTGTAGGTGGATCATCAGTGTTAGAGCTAAAATTAGCATGTTTAAAGTGATTTTCATGCTTCCAGGGGCTCGGGAAGTTAATTAAATACCATTTGGAGGCATTTAATGTTCGAGCAAAAACGGCTGATTTTCGACAAAAGAGATAACACCCCCCCATTACGTCATGCTTCAGAAATGTGGAAAATGGTCCGTTTTCAAATGTTTTATTTTTGAACGTCAGTTCACATTTGTAGGTGGATCATCAGTGTTAGAGCTAAAATTAGCATGTTTAAAGTGATTTTCATGCTTCCAGGGGCTCGGGAAGTGAAATAAATACCATTTGGAGGCATTTAATGTTCGAGCAAAAACGGCTGATTTTCGACAAAAGAGATAACACCCCCCCATTACGTCATGCTTCAGAAATGTGGAAAATGGTCCGTTTTCAAATGTTTTATTTTTGAACGTCAGTTCACATTTGTAGGTGGATCATCAGTGTTAGAGCTAAAATTAGCATGTTTAAAGTGATTTTCATGCTTCCAGGGGCCCAAAACACAAGATTTATGGAATGGTTAAAAGTGCATGAAAATGCCCAATTTACTCACTCTGAGTTCTCAAAAAGGGTTTCTTCACCCCGGGAAGTTAATTAAATACCATTTGGAGGCATTTAATGTTCGAGCAAAAACGGCTGATTTTCGACAAAAGAGATAACACCCCCCCATTACGTCATGCTTCAGAAATGTGGAAAATGGTCCGTTTTCAAATGTTTTATTTTTGAACGTCAGTTCACATTTGTAGGTGGATCATCAGTGTTAGAGCTCAAATTAGCATGTTTAAAGTGATTTTCATGCTTCCAGGGGCTCGGGAAGTTAATTAAATACCATTTGGAGGCATTTAATGTTCGAGCAAAAACGGCTGATTTTCGACAAAAGAGATAACACCACCCCATTACGTCATGCTTCAGAAATGTGGAAAATGGTCCGTTTTCAAATGTTTTATTTTTGAACGTCAGTTCACATTTGTAGGTGGATCATCAGTGTTAGAGCTAAAATTAGCATGTTTAAAGTGATTTTCATGCTTCCAGGGGCCCAAAACACAAGATTTATGGAATGGTTAAAAGTGCATGAAAATGGCCAATTTACTCACTCTGAGTTCTCAAAAAGGGTTTCTTCACCCCGGGAAGTTAATTAAATATCATTTGGAGGCATTTAATGTTCGAGCAAAAACGGCTGATTTTCGACAAAAGAGATAACACCCCCCCATTACGTCATGCTTTAGAAATGTGGAAAATGGTCCGTTTTCAAATGTTTTATTTTTTAACGTCAGTTCACATTTGTAGGTGGATCATCAGTGTTAGAGCTAAAATTAGCATGTTTAAAGTGATTTTCATGCTTCCAGGGGCCCAAAACACAAGATTTATGGAATGGTTAAAAGTGCATGAAAATGGCCAATTTACTCACTCTGAGTTCTCAAAAAGGGTTTCTTCACCCCGGGAAGTGAAATAAATACCATTTGGAGGCATTTAATGTTCGAGCAAAAACGGCTGATTTTCGACAAAAGAGATAACACCCCCCCATTACGTCATGCTTCAGAAATGTGGAAAATGGTCCGTTTTCCAATGTTTTATTTTTGAACGTCAGTTCACATTTGTAGGTGGATCATCAGTGTTAGAGCTAAAATTAGCATGTTTAAAGTGATTTTCATGCTTCCAGGGGCTCGGGAAGTTAATTAAATACCATTTGGAGGCATTTAATGTTCGAGCAAAAACGGCTGATTTTTGACAAAAGAGATAACACCCCCCCCATTACGTCATGCTTCAGAAATGTGGAAAATGGTCCGTTTTCAAATGTTTTATTTTTGAACGTCAGTTCACATTTGTAGGTGGATCATCAGTGTTAGAGCTAAAATTAGCATGTTTAAAGTGATTTTCATGCTTCCAGGGGCCCAAAACACAAGATTAATGGAATGGTTAAAAGTGCATGAAAATGGCCAATTTACTCACTCTGAGTTCTCAAAAAGGGTTTCTTCACCCCGGGAAGTGAAATAAATACCATTTGGAGGCATTTAATGTTCGAGCAAAAACGGCTGATTTTCGACAAAAGAGATAACACCCCCCCATTACGTCATGCTTCAGAAATGTGGAAAATGGTCCGTTTTCAAATGTTTCATTTTTGAACGTCAGTTAACATTTGTAGGTGGATCATCAGTGTTAGAGCTAAAATTAGCATGTTTAACGTGATTTTCATGCTTCCAGGGGCTCGGGAAGTTAATTAAATACCATTTGGAGGCATTTAATGTTCGAGCAAAATCGGCTGATTTTCGACAAAAGAGATAACACCCCCCCATTACGTCATGCTTCAGAAATGTGGAAAATGGTCCGTTTTCAAATGTTTTATTTTTGAACGTCAGTTCACATTTGTAGGTGGATCATCAGTGTTAGAGCTAAAATTAGCATGTTTAAAGTGATTTTCATGCTTCCAGGGGCCCAAAACACAAGATTTATGGAATGGTTAAAAGTGCATGAAAATGGCCAATTTACTCACTCTGAGTTCTCAAAAAGGGTTTCTTCACCCCGGGAAGTTAATTAAATACCATTTGGAGGCATTTAATGTTCGAGCAAAAACGGCTGATTTTCGACAAAAGAGATAACACCCCCCCATTACGTCATGCTTCAGAAATGTGGAAAATGGTCCGTTTTCAAATGTTTTATTTTTGAACGTCAGTTCACATTTGTAGGTGGATCATCAGTGTTAGAGCTAAAATTAGCATGTTTAAAGTGATTTTCATGCTTCCAGGGGCTCGGGAAGTTAATTAAATACCATTTGGAGGCATTTAATGTTCGAGCAAAAACGGCTGATTTTCGACAAAAGAGATAACACCCCCCCATTACGTCATGCTTCAGAAATGTGGAAAATGGTCCGTTTGCAAATGTTTTATTTTTGAACGTTAGTTCACATTTGTAGGTGGATCATCAGTGTTAGAGCTAAAATTAGCATGTTTAAAGTGATTTTCATGCTTCCAGGGGCTCGGGAAGTGAAATAAATACCATTTGGAGGCATTTAATGTTCGAGCAAAAACGGCTGATTTTCGACAAAAGCGTTAACACCCCCCATTACGTCATGCTTCAGAAATGTGGAAAATGGTCCATTTTCAAATGTTTTATTTTTGAACGTCAGTTCACATTTGTAGGTGGATCATCAGTGTTAGAGCTAAAATTAGCATGTTTAAAGTGATTTTCATGCTTCCAGGGGCTCGGGAAGTTAATTAAATACCATTTGGAGGCATTTAATGTTCGAGCAAAAACGGCTGATTTTCGACAAAAGGGATAACACCCCCCCATTACGTCATGCTTCAGAAATGTGGAAAATGGTCCGTTTTCAAATGTTTTATTTTTGAACGTCAGTTCACATTTGTAGGTGGATCATCAGTGTTAGAGCTAAAATTAGCATGTTTAAAGTGATTTTCATGCTTCCAGGGGCCCAAAACACAAGATTAATGGAATGGTTAAAAGTGCATGAAAATGGCCAATTTACTCACTCTGAGTTCTCAAAAAGGGTTTCTTCACCCCGGGAAGTGAAATAAATACCATTTGGAGGCATTTAATGTTCGAGCAAAAACGGCTGATTTTCGACAAAAGAGATAACACCCCCCCATTACGTCATGCTTCAGAAATGTGGAAAATGGTCCGTTTTCAAATGTTTTATTTTTGAACGTCAGTTCACATTTGTAGGTGGATCATCAGTGTTAGAGCTAAAATTAGCATGTTTAAAGTGATTTTCATGCTTCCAGGGGCTCGGGAAGTTAATTAAATACCATTTGGAGGCATTTAATGTTCGAGCAAAAACGGCTGATTTTCGACAAAAGAGATAACACCCCCCCCATTACGTCATGCTTCAGAAATGTGGAAAATGGTCCGTTTTCAAATGTTTTATTTTTGAACGTCAGTTCACATTTGTAGGTGGATCATCAGTGTTAGAGCTAAAATTAGCATGTTTAAAGTGATTTTCATGCTTCCAGGGGCTCGGGAAGTTAATTAAATACCATTTGGAGGCATTTAATGTTCGAGCAAAAACGGCTGATTTTCGACAAAAGAGATAACACCCCCCCATTACGTCATGCTTCAGAAATGTGGAAAATGGTCCGTTTTCAAATGTTTTATTTTTGAACGTCAGTTCACATTTGTAGGTGGATCATCAGTGTTAGAGCTAAAATTAGCATGTTTAAAGTGATTTTCATGCTTCCAGGGGCTCGGGAAGTGAAATAAATACCATTTGGAGGTATTTAATGTTCGAGCAAAAACGGCTGATTTTCGACAAAAGAGATAACACCCCCCCATTACGTCATGCTTCAGAAATGTGGAAAATGGTCCGTTTTCAAATGTTTTATTTTTGAACGTCAGTTCACATTTGTAGGTGGATCATCAGTGTTAGAGCTAAAATTAGCATGTTTAAAGTGATTTTCATGCTTCCAGGGGCCCAAAACACAAGATTTATGGAATGGTTAAAAGTGCATGAAAATGCCCAATTTACTCACTCTGAGTTCTCAAAAAGGGTTTCTTCACCCCGGGAAGTTAATTAAATACCATTTGGAGGCATTTAATGTTCGAGCAAAAACGGCTGATTTTCGACAAAAGAGATAACACCCCCCCATTACGTCATGCTTCAGAAATGTGGAAAATGGTCCGTTTTCAAATGTTTTATTTTTGAACGTCAGTTCACATTTGTAGGTGGATCATCAGTGTTAGAGCTCAAATTAGCATGTTTAAAGTGATTTTCATGCTTCCAGGGGCTCGGGAAGTTAATTAAATACCATTTGGAGGCATTTAATGTTCGAGCAAAAACGGCTGATTTTCGACAAAAGAGATAACACCACCCCATTACGTCATGCTTCAGAAATGTGGAAAATGGTCCGTTTTCAAATGTTTTATTTTTGAACGTCAGTTCACATTTGTAGGTGGATCATCAGTGTTAGAGCTAAAATTAGCATGTTTAAAGTGATTTTCATGCTTCCAGGGGCCCAAAACACAAGATTTATGGAATGGTTAAAAGTGCATGAAAATGGCCAATTTACTCACTCTGAGTTCTCAAAAAGGGTTTCTTCACCCCGGGAAGTTAATTAAATATCATTTGGAGGCATTTAATGTTCGAGCAAAAACGGCTGATTTTCGACAAAAGAGATAACACCCCCCCATTACGTCATGCTTTAGAAATGTGGAAAATGGTCCGTTTTCAAATGTTTTATTTTTTAACGTCAGTTCACATTTGTAGGTGGATCATCAGTGTTAGAGCTAAAATTAGCATGTTTAAAGTGATTTTCATGCTTCCAGGGGCCCAAAACACAAGATTTATGGAATGGTTAAAAGTGCATGAAAATGGCCAATTTACTCACTCTGAGTTCTCAAAAAGGGTTTCTTCACCCCGGGAAGTGAAATAAATACCATTTGGAGGCATTTAATGTTCGAGCAAAAACGGCTGATTTTCGACAAAAGAGATAACACCCCCCCCATTACGTCATGCTTCAGAAATGTGGAAAATGGTCCGTTTTCAAATGTTTTATTTTTGAACGTCAGTTCACATTTGTAGGTGGATCATCAGTGTTAGAGCTAAAATTAGCATGTTTAAAGTGATTTTCATGCTTCCAGGGGCTCGGGAAGTTAATTAAATACCATTTGGAGGCATTTAATGTTCGAGCAAAAACGGCTGATTTTCGACAAAAGAGATAACACCCCCCCATTACGTCATGCTTCAGAAATGTGGAAAATGGTCCGTTTTCAAATGTTTTATTTTTGAACGTCAGTTCACATTTGTAGGTGGATCATCAGTGTTAGAGCTAAAATTAGCATGTTTAAAGTGATTTTCATGCTTCCAGGGGCCCAAAACACAAGATTTATGGAATGGTTAAAAGTGCATGAAAATGGCCAATTTACTCACTCTGAGTTCTCAAAAAGGGTTTCTTCACCCCGGGAAGTTAATTAAATACCATTTGGAGGCATTTAATGTTCGAGCAAAAACGGCTGATTTTCGACAAAAGAGATAACACCCCCCCATTACGTCATGCTTCAGAAATGTGGAAAATGGTTCGTTTTCAAATGTTTTATTTTTGAACGTCAGTTCACATTTGTAGGTGGATCATCAGTGTTAGAGCTAAAATTAGCATGTTTAAAGTGATTTTCATGCTTCCAGGGGCTCGGGAAGTTAATTAAATACCATTTGGAGGCATTTAATGTTCGAGCAAAAACGGCTGATTTTCGACAAAAGAGATAACACCCCCCCATTACGTCATGCTTCAGAAATGTGGAAAATGGTCCGTTTTCAAATGTTTTATTTTTGAACGTCAGTTCACATTTGTAGGTGGATCATCAGTGTTAGAGCTAAAATTAGCATGTTTAAAGTGATTTTCATGCTTCCAGGGGCTCGGGAAGTTAATTAAATACCATTTGGAGGCATTTAATGTTCGACCAAAAACGGCTGATTTTCGACAAAAGAGATAACACCCCCCCATTACGTCATGCTTCAGAAATGTGGAAAATGGTCCGTTTTCAAATGTTTTATTTTTGAACGTCAGTTCACATTTGTAGGTGGATCATCAGTGTTAGAGCTAAAATTAGCATGTTTAAAGTGATTTTCATGCTTCCAGGGGCCCAAAACACAAGATTTATGGAATGGTTAAAAGTGCATGAAAATGGCCAATTTACTCACTCTGAGTTCTCAAAAAGGGTTTCTTCACCCCGGGAAGTTAATTAAATACCATTTGGAGGCATTTAATGTTCGAGCAAAAACGGCTGATTTTCGACAAAAGAGATAACACCCCCCCATTACGTCATGCTTCAGAAATGTGGAAAATGGTCCGTTTTCAAATGTTTTATTTTTGAACGTCAGTTCACATTTGTAGGTGGATCATCAGTGTTAGAGCTAAAATTAGCATGTTTAAAGTGATTTTCATGCTTCCAGGGGCCCAAAACACAAGATTTATGGAATGGTTAAAAGTGCATGAAAATGGCCAATTTACTCACTCTGAGTTCTCAAAAAGGGTTTCTTCACCCCGGGAAGTTAATTAAATACCATTTGGAGGCATTTAATGTTCGAGCAAAAACGGCTGATTTTCGACAAAAGAGATAACACCCCCCCATTACGTCATGCTTCAGAAATGTGGAAAATGGTCCGTTTTCAAATGTTTTATTTTTGAACGTCAGTTCACATTTGTAGGTGGATCATCAGTGTTAGAGCTAAAATTAGCATGTTTAAAGTGATTTTCATGCTTCCAGGGGCCCAAAACACAAGATTTATGGAATGGTTAAAAGTGCATGAAAATGGCCAATTTATTCACTCTGAGTTCTCAAAAAGGGTTTCTTCACCCCGGGAAGTGAAATAAATACCATTTGGAGGCATTTAATGTTCGAGCAAAAACGGCTGATTTTCGACAAAAGAGATAACACCCCCCCATTACGTCATGCTTCAGAAATGTGGAAAATGGTCCGTTTTCAAATGTTTTATTTTTGAACGTCAGTTCACATTTGTAGGTGGAACATCAGTGTTAGAGCTAAAATTAGCATGTTTAAAGTGATTTTCATGCTTCCAGGGGCTCAGGAAGTTAATTAAATACCATTTGGAGGCATTTAATGTTCGAGCAAAAACGGCTGATTTTCGACAAAAGAGATAACACCCCCCCATTACGTCATGCTTCAGAAATGTGGAAAATGGTCCGTTTTCAAATGTTTTATTTTTGAACGTCAGTTCACATTTGTAGGTGGATCATCAGTGTTAGAGCTAAAATTAGCATGTTTAAAGTGATTTTCATGCTTCCAGGGGCCCAAAACACAAGATTAATGGAATGGTTAAAAGTGCATGAAAATGGCCAATTTACTCACTCTGAGTTCTCAAAAAGGGTTTCTTCACCCCGGGAAGTGAAATAAATACCATTTGGAGGCATTTAATGTTCAAGCAAAAACGGCTGATTTTCGACAAAAGAGATAACACCCCCCCATTACGTCATGCTTCAGAAATGTGGAAAATGGTCCGTTTTCAAATGTTTTATTTTTGAACGTCAGTTCACATTTGTAGGTGGATCATCAGTGTTAGAGCTAAAATTAGCATGTTTAAAGTGATTTTCATGCTTCCAGGGGCCCAAAACACAAGATTAATGGAATGGTTAAAAGTGCATGAAAATGGCCAATTTACTCACTCTGAGTTCTCAAAAAGGGTTTCTTCACCCCGGGAAGTTAATTAAATACCATTTGGAGGCATTTAATGTTCGAGCAAAAACGGCTGATTTTCGACAAAAGAGATAACACCCCCCCCATTACGTCATGCTTCAGAAATGTGGAAAATGGTCCGTTTTCAAATGTTTTATTTTTGAACGTCAGTTCACATTTGTAGGTGGATCATCAGTGTTAGAGCTAAAATTAGCATGTTTAAAGTGATTTTCATGCTTCCAGGGGCTCGGGAAGTGAAATAAATACCATTTGGAGGCATTTAATGTTCGAGCAAAAACGGCTGATTTTCGACAAAAGAGATAACACCCCCCCATTACGTCATGCTTCAGAAATGTGGAAAATGGTCCGTTTTCAAATGTTTTATTTTTGAACGTCAGTTCACATTTGTAGGTGGATCATCAGTGTTAGAGCTAAAATTAGCATGTTTAAAGTGATTTTCATGCTTCCAGGGGCTCGGGAAGTTAATTAAATACCATTTGGAGGCATTTAATGTTCGAGCAAAAACGGCTGATTTTCGACAAAAGAGATAACACCCCCCCATTATGTCATGCTTCAGAAATGTGGAAAATGGTCCGTTTTCAAATGTTTTATTTTTGAACGTCAGTTCACATTTGTAGGTGGATCATCAGTGTTAGAGCTAAAATTAGCATGTTTAAAGTGATTTTCATGCTTCCAGGGGCTCGGGAAGTGAAATAAATACCATTTGGAGGCATTTAATGTTCGAGCAAAAACGGCTGATTTTCGACAAAAGAGATAACACCCCCCCATTACGTCATGCTTCAGAAATGTGGAAAATGGTCCGTTTTCAAATGTTTTATTTTTGAACGTCAGTTCACATTTGTAGGTGGATCATCAGTGTTAGAGCTAAAATTAGCATGTTTAAAGTGATTTTCATGCTTCCAGGGGCTCGGGAAGTTAATTAAATACCATTTGGAGGCATTTAATGTTCGAGCAAAAACAGCTGATTTTCGACAAAAGAGATAACACCCCCCCATTACGTCATGCTTCAGAAATGTGGAAAATGGTCCGTTTTCAAATGTTTTATTTTTGAACGTCAGTTCACATTTGTAGGTGGATCATCAGTGTTAGAGCTAAAATTAGCATGTTTAAAGTGATTTTCATGCTTCCAGGGGCCCAAAACACAAGATTAATAGAATGGTTAAAAGTGCATGAAAATGGCCAATTTACTCACTCTGAGTTCTCAAAAAGGGTTTCTTCACCCCGGGAAGTGAAATAAATACCATTTGGAGGCATTTAATGTTCGAGCAAAAACGGCTGATTTTCGACAAAAGAGATAACACCCCCCCATTACGTCATGCTTCAGAAATGTGGAAAATGGTCCGTTTTCAAATGTTTTATTTTTGAACGTCAGTTCACATTTGTAGGTGGATCATCAGTGTTAGAGCTAAAATTAGCATGTTTAAAGTGATTTTCATGCTTCCAGGGGCTCGGGAAGTTAATTAAATACCATTTGGAGGCATTGAATGTTCGAGCAAAAACGGCTGATTTTCGACAAAAGAGATAACACCCCCCCCCATTACGTCATGCTTCAGAAATGTGGAAAATGGTCCGTTTTCAAATGTTTTATTTTTGAACGTCAGTTCACATTTGTAGGTGGATCATCAGTGTTAGAGCTAAAATTAGCATGTTTAAAGTGATTTTCATGCTTCCAGGGGCTCGGGAAGTGAAATAAATACCATTTGGAGGCATTTAATGTTCGAGCAAAAACGGCTGATTTTCGACAAAAGAGATAACACCCCCCCCATTACGTCATGCTTCAGAAATGTGGAAAATGGTCCGTTTTCAAATGTTTTATTTTTGAACGTCAGTTCACATTTGTAGGTGGATCATCAGTGTTAGAGCTAAAATTAGCATGTTTAAAGTGATTTTCATGCTTCCAGGGGCTCGGGAAGTTAATTAAATACTATTTGGAGGCATTTAATGTTCGAGCAAAAACGGCTGATTTTCGACAAAAGAGATAACACCCCCCCATTACGTCATGCTTCAGAAATGTGGAAAATGGTCCATTTTCAAATGTTTTATTTTTGAACGTCAGTTCACATTTGTAGGTGGATCATCAGTGTTAGAGCTAAAATTAGCATGTTTAAAGTGATTTTCATGCTTCCAGGGGCCCAAAACACAAGATTAATGGAATGGTTAAAAGTGCATGAAAATGGCCAATTTACTCACTCTGAGTTCTCAAAAAGGGTTTCTTCACCCCGGGAAGTGAAATAAATACCATTTGGAGGCATTTAATGTTCGAGCAAAAACGGCTGATTTTCGACAAAAGAGATAACACCCCCCCATTACGTCATGCTTCAGAAATGTGGAAAATGGTCCGTTTTCAAATGTTTTATTTTTGAACGTCAGTTCACATTTGTAGGTGGATCATCAGTGTTAGAGCTAAAATTAGCATGTTTAAAGTGATTTTCATGCTTCCAGGGGCTCGGGAAGTTAATTAAATACCATTTGGAGGCATTTAATGTTCGAGCAAAAACGGCTAATTTTCGACAAAAGAGATAACACCCCCCCATTACGTCATGCTTCAGAAATGTGGAAAATGGTCCAATTTCAAATGTTTTATTTTTGAACGTCAGTTCACATTTGTAGGTGGATCATCAGTGTTAGAGCTAAAATTAGCATGTTTAAAGTGATTTTCATGCTTCCAGGGGCCCAAAACACAAGATTAATGGAATGGTTAAAAGTGCATGAAAATGGCCAATTTACTCACTCTGAGTTCTCAAAAAGGGTTTCTTCACCCCGGGAAGTGAAATGAATACCATTTGGAGGCATTTAATGTTCGAGCAAAAACGGCTGATTTTCGACAAAAGAGATAACACCCCCCCATTACGTCATGCTTCAGAAATGTGGAAAATGGTCCGTTTTCAAATGTTTTATTTTTGAACGTCAGTTCACATTTGTAGGTGGATCATCAGTGTTAGAGCTAAAATTAGCATGTTTAAAGTGATTTTCATGCTTCCAGGGGCTCGGGAAGTTAATTAAATACCATTTGGAGGCATTTAATGTTCGAGCAAAAACGGCTGATTTTCGACAAAAGAGATAACACCCCCCCATTACGTCATGCTTCAGAAATGTGGAAAATGGTCCGTTTTCAAATGTTTTATTTTTGAACGTCAGTTCACATTTGTAGGTGGATCATCAGTGTTAGAGCTAAAATTAGCATGTTTAAAGTGATTTTCATGCTTCCAGGGGCCCAAAACACAAGATTTATGGAATGGTTAAAAGTGCATGAAAATGGCCAATTTACTCACTCTGAGTTCTCAAAAAGGGTTTCTTCACCCCGGGAAGTGAAATAAATACCATTTGGAGGCATTTAATGTTCGAGCAAAAACGGCTGATTTTCGACAAAAGAGATAACACCCCCCCATTACGTCATGCTTCAGAAATGTGGAAAATGGTCCGTTTTCAAATGTTTTATTTTTGAACGTCAGTTCACATTTGTAGGTGGATCATCAGTGTTAGAGCTAAAATTAGCATGTTTAAAGTGATTTTCATGCTTCCAGGGGCTCGGGAAGTTAATTAAATACCATTTGGAGGCATTTAATGTTCGAGCAAAAACGGCTGATTTTCGACAAAAGAGATAACACCCCCCCATTACGTCATGCTTCAGAAATGTGGAAAATGGTCCGTTTTCAAATGTTTTATTTTTGAACGTCAGTTCACATTTGTAGGTGGATCATCAGTGTTAGAGCTAAAATTAGCATGTTTAAAGTGATTTTCATGCTTCCAGGGGCTCGGGAAGTGAAATAAATACCATTTGGAGGCATTTAATGTTCGAGCAAAAACGGCTGATTTTCGACAAAAGAGATAACACCCCCCCATTACGTCATGCTTCAGAAATGTGGAAAATGGTCCGTTTTCAAATGTTTTATTTTTGAACGTCAGTTCACATTTGTAGGTGGATCATCAGTGTTAGAGCTAAAATTAGCATGTTTAAAGTGATTTTCATGCTTCCAGGGGCCCAAAACACAAGATTTATGGAATGGTTAAAAGTGCATGAAAATGGCCAATTTACTCACTCTGAGTTCTCAAAAAGGGTTTCTTCACCCCGGGAAGTTAATTAAATACCATTTGGAGGCATTTAATGTTCGAGCAAAAACGGCTGATTTTCGACAAAAGAGATAACACCCCCCCATTACGTCATGCTTCAGAAATGTGGAAAATGGTCCGTTTTCAAATGTTTTATTTTTGAACGTCAGTTCACATTTGTAGGTGGATCATCAGTGTTAGAGCTAAAATTAGCATGTTTAAAGTGATTTTCATGCTTCCAGGGGCTCGGGAAGTTAATTAAATACCATTTGGAGGCATTTAATGTTCGAGCAAAAACGGCTGATTTTCGACAAAAGAGATAACACCCCCCCATTACGTCATGCTTCAGAAATGTGGAAAATGGTCCGTTTTCAAATGTTTTATTTTTGAACGTCAGTTCACATTTGTAGGTGGATCATCAGTGTTAGAGCTAAAATTAGCATGTTTAAAGTGATTTTCATGCTTCCAGGGGCCCAAAACACAAGATTTATGGAATGGTTAAAAGTGCATGAAAATGGCCAATTTACTCACTCTGAGTTCTCAAAAAGGGTTTCTTCACCCCGGGAAGTGAAATAAATACCATTTGGAGGCATTTAATGTTCGAGCAAAAACGGCTGATTTTCGACAAAAGAGATAACACCCCCCCATTACGTCATGCTTCAGAAATGTGGAAAATGGTCCGTTTTCAAATGTTTTATTTTTGAACGTCAGTTCACATTTGTAGGTGGATCATCAGTGTTAGAGCTAAAATTAGCATGTTTAAAGTGATTTTCATGCTTCCAGGGGCTCGGGAAGTTAATTAAATACCATTTGGAGGCATTGAATGTTCGAGCAAAAACGGCTGATTTTCGACAAAAGAGATAACACCCCCCCCATTACGTCATGCTTCAGAAATGTGGAAAATGGTCCGTTTTCAAATGTTTTATTTTTGAACGTCAGTTCACATTTGTAGGTGGATCATCAGTGTTAGAGCTAAAATTAGCATGTTTAAAGTGATTTTCATGCTTCCAGGGGCTCGGGAAGTTAATTAAATACCATTTGGAGGCATTTAATGTTCGAGCAAAAACGGCTGATTTTCGACAAAAGAGATAACACCCCCCCATTACGTCATGCTTCAGAAATGTGGAAAATGGTCCGTTTTCAAATGTTTTATTTTTGAACGTCAGTTCACATTTGTAGGTGGATCATCAGTGTTAGAGCTAAAATTAGCATGTTTAAAGTGATTTTCATGCTTCCAGGGGCTCGGGAAGTGAAATAAATACCATTTGGAGGCATTTAATGTTCGAGCAAAAACGGCTGATTTTCGACAAAAGAGATAACACCCCCCCATTACGTCATGCTTCAGAAATGTGGAAAATGGTCCGTTTTCAAATGTTTTATTTTTGAACGTCAGTTCACATTTGTAGGTGGATCATCAGTGTTAGAGCTAAAATTAGCATGTTTAAAGTGATTTTCATGCTTCCAGGGGCTCGGGAAGTTAATTAAATACCATTTGGAGGCATTTAATGTTCGAGCAAAAACGGCTGATTTTCGACAAAAGAGATAACACCCCCCCATTACGTCATGCTTCAGAAATGTGGAAAATGGTCCATTTTCAAATGTTTTATTTTTGAACGTCAGTTCACATTTGTAGGTGGATCATCATTGTTAGAGCTAAAATTAGCATGTTTAAAGTGATTTTCATGCTTCCAGGGGCCCAAAACACAAGATTAATGGAATGGTTAAAAGTGCATGAAAATGGCCAATTTACTCACTCTGAGTTCTCAAAAAGGGTTTCTTCACCCCGGGAAGTGAAATAAATACCATTTGGAGGCATTTAATGTTCGAGCAAAAACGGCTGATTTTCGACAAAAGAGATAACACCCCCCCATTACGTCATGCTTCAGAAATGTGGAAAATGGTCCGTTTTCAAATGTTTTATTTTTGAACGTCAGTTCACATTTGTAGGTGGATCATCAGTGTTAGAGCTAAAATTAGCATGTTTAAAGTGATTTTCATGCTTCCAGGGGCTCGGGAAGTTAATTAACTACCATTTGGAGGCATTTAATGTTCGAGCAAAAACGGCTGATTTTCGACAAAAGAGATAACACCCCCCCATTACGTCATGCTTCAGAAATGTGGAAAATGGTCCAATTTCAAATGTTTTATTTTTGAACGTCAGTTCACATTTGTAGGTGGATCATCAGTGTTAGAGCTAAAATTAGCATGTTTAAAGTGATTTTCATGCTTCCAGGGGCCCAAAACACAAGATTAATGGAATGGTTAAAAGTGCATGAAAATGGCCAATTTACTCACTCTGAGTTCTCAAAAAGGGTTTCTTCACCCCGGGAAGTGAAATGAATACCATTTGGAGGCATTTAATGTTCGAGCAAAAACGGCTGATTTTCGACAAAAGAGATAACACCCCCCCATTACGTCATGCTTCAGAAATGTGAAAAATGGTCCGTTTTCAAATGTTTTATTTTTGAACGTCAGTTCACATTTGTAGGTGGATCATCAGTGTTAGAGCTAAAATTAGCATGTTTAAAGTGATTTTCATGCTTCCAGGGGCTCGGGAAGTTAATTAAATACCATTTGGAGGCATTTAATGTTCGAGCAAAAACGGCTGATTTTCGACAAAAGAGATAACACCCCCCCATTACGTCATGCTTCAGAAATGTGGAAAATGGTCCGTTTTCAAATGTTTTATTTTTGAACGTCAGTTCACATTTGTAGGTGGATCATCAGTGTTAGAGCTAAAATTAGCATGTTTAAAGTGATTTTCATGCTTCCAGGGGCCCAAAACACAAGATTTATGGAATGGTTAAAAGTGCATGAAAATGGCCAATTTACTCACTCTGAGTTCTCAAAAAGGGTTTCTTCACCCCGGGAAGTGAAATAAATACCATTTGGAGGCATTTAATGTTCGAGCAAAAACGGCTGATTTTCGACAAAAGAGATAACACCCCCCCATTACGTCATGCTTCAGAAATGTGGAAAATGGTCCGTTTTCAAATGTTTTATTTTTGAACGTCAGTTCACATTTGTAGGTGGATCATCAGTGTTAGAGCTAAAATTAGCATGTTTAAAGTGATTTTCATGCTTCCAGGGGCTCGGGAAGTTAATTAAATACCATTTGGAGGCATTTAATGTTCGAGCAAAAACGGCTGATTTTCGACAAAAGAGATAACACCCCCCCATTACGTCATGCTTCAGAAATGTGGAAAATGGTCCGTTTTCAAATGTTTTATTTTTGAACGTCAGTTCACATTTGTAGGTGGATCATCAGTGTTAGAGCTAAAATTAGCATGTTTAAAGTGATTTTCATGCTTCCAGGGGCTCGGGAAGTGAAATAAATACCATTTGGAGGCATTTAATGTTCGAGCAAAAACGGCTGATTTTCGACAAAAGAGATAACACCCCCCCATTACGTCATGCTTCAGAAATGTGGAAAATGGTCCGTTTTCAAATGTTTTATTTTTGAACGTCAGTTCACATTTGTAGGTGGATCATCAGTGTTAGAGCTAAAATTAGCATGTTTAAAGTGATTTTCATGCTTCCAGGGGCTCGGGAAGTTAATTAAATACCATTTGGAGGCATTTAATGTTCGAGCAAAAACGGCTGATTTTCGACAAAAGAGATAACACCCCCCCATTACGTCATGCTTCAGAAATGTGGAAAATGGTCCGTTTTCAAATGTTTTATTTTTGAACGTCAGTTCACATTTGTAGGTGGATCATCAGTGTTAGAGCTAAAATTAGCATGTTTAAAGTGATTTTCATGCTTCCAGGGGCCCAAAACACAAGATTAATGGAATGGTTAAAAGTGCATGAAAATGGCCAATTTACTCACTCTGAGTTCTCAAAAAGGGTTTCTTCACCCCGGGAAGTGAAATAAATACCATTTGGAGGCATTTAATGTTCGAGCAAAAACGGCTGATTTTCGACAAAAGAGATAACACCCGCCCATTACGTCATGCTTCAGAAATGTGGAAAATGGTCCGTTTTCAAATGTTTTATTTTTGAACGTCAGTTCACATTTGTAGGTGGATCATCAGTGTTAGAGCTAAAATTAGCATGTTTAAAGTGATTTTCATGCTTCCAGGGGCTCGGGAAGTGAAATAAATACCATTTGGAGGCATTTAATGTTCGAGCAAAAACGGCTGATTTTCGACAAAAGAGATAACACCCCCCCATTACGTCATGCTTCAGAAATGTGGAAAATGCTCCGTTTTCAAATGTTTTATTTTTGAACGTCAGTTCACATTTGTAGGTGGATCATCAGTGTTAGAGCTAAAATTAGCATGTTTAAAGTGATTTTCATGCTTCCAGGGGCTCGGGAAGTTAATTAAATACCATTTGGAGGCATTTAATGTTCGAGCAAAAACGGCTGATTTTCGACCAAAGAGATAACACCCCCCCATTACGTCATGCTTCAGAAATGTGGAAAATGGTCCGTTTTCAAATGTTTTATTTTTGAACGTCAGTTCACATTTGTAGGTGGATCATCAGTGTTAGAGCTAAAATTAGCATGTTTAAAGTGATTTTCATGCTTCCAGGGGCTCGGGAAGTGAAATAAATACCATTTGGAGGCATTTAATTTTCGAGCAAAAACGGCTGATTTTCGACAAAAGAGATAACACCCCCCCATTACGTCATGCTTCAGAAATGTGGAAAATGGTCCGTTTTCAAATGTTTTATTTTTGAACGTCAGTTCACATTTGTAGGTGGATCATCAGTGTTAGAGCTAAAATTAGCATGTTTAAAGTGATTTTCATGCTTCCAGGGGCTCGGGAAGTTAATTAAATACCATTTGGAGGCATTTAATGTTCGAGCAAAAACGGCTGATTTTCGACAAAAGAGATAACACCCCCCCCATTACGTCATGCTTCAGAAATGTGGAAAATGGTCCATTTTCAAATGTTTTATTTTTGAACGTCAGTTCACATTTGTAGGTGGATCATCAGTGTTAGAGCTAAAATTAGCATGTTTAAAGTGATTTTCATTCTTCCAGGGGCCCAAAACACAAGATTAATGGAATGGTTAAAAGTGCATGAAAATGGCCAATTTACTCACTCTGAGTTCTCAAAAAGGGTTTCTTCACCCCGGGAAGTGAAATAAATACCATTTGGAGGCATTTAATGTTCGAGCAAAAACGGCTGATTTTCGACAAAAGAGATAACACCCGCCCATTACGTCATGCTTCAGAAATGTGGAAAATGGTCCGTTTTCAAATGTTTTATTTTTGAACGTCAGTTCACATTTGTAGGTGGATCATCAGTGTTAGAGCTAAAATTAGCATGTTTAAAGTGATTTTCATGCTTCCAGGGGCTCGGGAAGTGAAATAAATACCATTTGGAGGCATTTAATGTTCGAGCAAAAACGGCTGATTTTCGACAAAAGAGATAACACCCCCCCATTACGTCATGCTTCAGAAATGTGGAAAATGCTCCGTTTTCAAATGTTTTATTTTTGAACGTCAGTTCACATTTGTAGGTGGATCATCAGTGTTAGAGCTAAAATTAGCATGTTTAAAGTGATTTTCATGCTTCCAGGGGCTCGGGAAGTTAATTAAATACCATTTGGAGGCATTTAATGTTCGAGCAAAAACGGCTGATTTTCGACAAAAGAGATAACACCCCCCCATTACATCATGCTTCAGAAATGTGGAAAATGGTCCGTTTTCAAATGTTTTATTTTTGAACGTCAGTTCACATTTGTAGGTGGATCATCAGTGTTAGAGCTAAAATTAGCATGTTTAATGTGATTTTCATGCTTCCAGGGGCCCAAAACACAAGATTAATGGAATGGTTAAAAGTGCATGAAAATGGCCAATTTACTCACTCTGAGTTCTCAAAAAGGGTTTCTTCACCCCGGGAAGTGAAATAAATACCATTTGGAGGCATTTAATGTTCGAGCAAAAACGGCTGATTTTCTACAAAAGAGATAACACCCCCCCATTACGTCATGCTTCAGAAATGTGGAAAATGATTCGTTTTCAAATGTTTTATTTTTGAACGTCAGTTCACATTTGTAGGTGGATCATCAGTGTTAGAGCTAAAATTAGCATGTTTAAAGTGATTTTCATGGTTCCAGGGGCTCGGGAAGTTAATTAAATACCATTTGGAGGCATTTAATGTTCGAGCAAAAACGGCTGATTTTCGACAAAAGAGATAACACCCCCCCCATTACGTCATGCTTCAGAAATGTGGAAAATGGTCCGTTTTCAAATGTTTTATTTTTGAACGTCAGTTCACATTTGTAGGTGGATCATCAGTGTTAGAGCTAAAATTAGCATGTTTAAAGTGATTTTCATGCTTCCAGGGGCTCGGGAAGTTAATTAAATACCATTTGGAGGCATTTAATGTTCGAGCAAAAACGGCTGATTTTCGACAAAAGAGATAACACCCCCCCATTACGTCATGCTTCAGAAATGTGGAAAATGGTCCGTTTTCAAATGTTTTATTTTTGAACGTCAGTTCACATTTGTAGGTGGATCATCAGTGTTAGAGCTAAAATTAGCATGTTTAAAGTGATTTTCATGCTTCCAGGGGCCCAAAACACAAGATTAATAGAATGGTTAAAAGTGCATGAAAATGGCCAATTTACTCACTCTGAGTTCTCAAAAAGGGTTTCTTCACCCCGGGAAGTGAAATAAATACCATTTGGAGGCATTTAATGTTCGAGCAAAAACGGCTGATTTTCGACAAAAGAGATAACACCCCCCCATTACGTCATGCTTCAGAAATGTGGAAAATGGTCCGTTTTCAAATGTTTTATTTTTGAACGTCAGTTCACATTTGTAGGTGGATCATCAGTGTTAGAGCTAAAATTAGCATGTTTAAAGTGATTTTCATGCTTCCAGGGGCTCGGGAAGTTAATTAAATACCATTTGGAGGCATTGAATGTTCGAGCAAAAACGGCTGATTTTCGACAAAAGAGATAACACCCCCCCCATTACGTCATGCTTCAGAAATGTGGAAAATGGTCCGTTTTCAAATGTTTTATTTTTGAACGTCAGTTCACATTTGTAGGTGGATCATCAGTGTTAGAGCTAAAATTAGCATGTTTAAAGTGATTTTCATGCTTCCAGGGGCTCGGGAAGTTAATTAAATACCATTTGGAGGCATTTAATGTTCGAGCAAAAACGGCTGATTTTCGACAAAAGAGATAACACCCCCCCATTACGTCATGCTTCAGAAATGTGGAAAACTGTCCGTTTTCAAATGTTTTATTTTTGAACGTCAGTTCACATTTGTAGGTGGATCATCAGTGTTAGAGCTAAAATTAGCATGTTTAAAGTGATTTTCATGCTTCCAGGGGCTCGGGAAGTGAAATAAATACCATTTGGAGGCATTTAATGTTCGAGCAAAAACGGCTGATTTTCGACAAAAGAGATAACACCCCCCCCCATTACGTCATGCTTCAGAAATGTGGAAAATGGTCCGTTTTCAAATGTTTTATTTTTGAACGTCAGTTCACATTTGTAGGTGGATCATCAGTGTTAGAGCTAAAATTAGCATGTTTAAAGTGATTTTCATGCTTCCAGGGGCTCGGGAAGTTAATTAAATACCATTTGGAGGCATTTAATGTTCGAGCAAAAACGGCTGATTTTCGACAAAAGAGATAACACCCCCCCATTACGTCATGCTTCAGAAATGTGGAAAATGGTCCATTTTCAAATGTTTTATTTTTGAACGTCAGTTCACATTTGTAGGTGGATCATCAGTGTTAGAGCTAAAATTAGCATGTTTAAAGTGATTTTCATGCTTCCAGGGGCCCAAAACACAAGATTAATGGAATGGTTAAAAGTGCATGAAAATGGCCAATTTACTCACTCTGAGTTCTCAAAAAGGGTTTCTTCACCCCGGGAAGTGAAATAAATACCATTTGGAGGCATTTAATGTTCGAGCAAAAACGGCTGATTTTCGACAAAAGAGATAACACCCCCCCATTACGTCATGCTTCAGAAATGTGGAAAATGGTCCGTTTTCAAATGTTTTATTTTTGAACGTCAGTTCACATTTGTAGGTGGATCATCAGTGTTAGAGCTAAAATTAGCATGTTTAAAGTGATTTTCATGCTTCCAGGGGCTCGGGAAGTTAATTAAATACCATTTGGAGGCATTTAATGTTCGAGCAAAAACGGCTGATTTTCGACAAAAGAGATAACACCCCCCCATTACGTCATGCTTCAGAAATGTGGAAAATGGTCCGTTTTCAAATGTTTTATTTTTGAACGTCAGTTCACATTTGTAGGTGGATCATCAGTGTTAGAGCTAAAATTAGCATGTTTAAAGTGATTTTCATGCTTCCAGGGGCCCAAAACACAAGATTAATGGAATGGTTAAAAGTGCATGAAAATGGCCAATTTACTCACTCTGAGTTCTCAAAAAGGGTTTCTTCACCCCGGGAAGTGAAATAAATACCATTTGGAGGCATTTAATGTTCGAGCAAAAACGGCTGATTTTCGACAAAAGAGATAACACCCCCCCATTACGTCATGCTTCAGAAATGTGGAAAATGGTCCGTTTTCAAATGTTTTATTTTTGAACGTCAGTTCACATTTGTAGGTGGATCATCAGTGTTAGAGCTAAAATTAGCATGTTTAAAGTGATTTTCATGCTTCCAGGGGCCCAAAACACAAGATTAATGGAATGGTTAAAAGTGCATGAAAATGGCCAATTTACTCACTCTGAGTTCTCAAAAAGGGTTTCTTCACCCCGGGAAGTGAAATGAATACCATTTGGAGGCATTTAATGTTCGAGCAAAAACGGCTGATTTTCGACAAAAGAGATAACACCCCCCCATTACGTCATGCTTCAGAAATGTGGAAAATGGTCCGTTTTCAAATGTTTTATTTTTGAACGTCAGTTCACATTTGTAGGTGGATCATCAGTGTTAGAGCTAAAATTAGCATGTTTAAAGTGATTTTCATGCTTCCAGGGGCTCGGGAAGTTAATTAAATACCATTTGGAGGCATTTAATGTTCGAGCAAAAACGGCTGATTTTCGACAAAAGAGATAACACCCCCCCATTACGTCATGCTTCAGAAATGTGGAAAATGGTCCGTTTTCAAATGTTTTATTTTTGAACGTCAGTTCACATTTGTAGGTGGATCATCAGTGTTAGAGCTAAAATTAGCATGTTTAAAGTGATTTTCATGCTTCCAGGGGCCCAAAACACAAGATTTATGGAATGGTTAAAAGTGCATGAAAATGGCCAATTTACTCACTCTGAGTTCTCAAAAAGGGTTTCTTCACCCCGGGAAGTGAAATAAATACCATTTGGAGGCATTTAATGTTCGAGCAAAAACGGCTGATTTTCGACAAAAGAGATAACACCCCCCCATTACGTCATGCTTCAGAAATGTGGAAAATGGTCCGTTTTCAAATGTTTTATTTTTGAACGTCAGTTCACATTTGTAGGTGGATCATCAGTGTTAGAGCTAAAATTAGCATGTTTAAAGTGATTTTCATGCTTCCAGGGGCTCGGGAAGTTAATTAAATACCATTTGGAGGCATTTAATGTTCGAGCAAAAACGGCTGATTTTCGACAAAAGAGATAACACCCCCCCATTACGTCATGCTTCAGAAATGTGGAAAATGGTCCGTTTTCAAATGTTTTATTTTTGAACGTCAGTTCACATTTGTAGGTGGATCATCAGTGTTAGAGCTAAAATTAGCATGTTTAAAGTGATTTTCATGCTTCCAGGGGCTCGGGAAGTGAAATAAATACCATTTGGAGGCATTTAATGTTCGAGCAAAAACGGCTGATTTTCGACAAAAGAGATAACACCCCCCCATTACGTCATGCTTCAGAAATGTGGAAAATGGTCCGTTTTCAAATGTTTTATTTTTGAACGTCAGTTCACATTTGTAGGTGGATCATCAGTGTTAGAGCTAAAATTAGCATGTTTAAAGTGATTTTCATGCTTCCAGGGGCTCGGGAAGTTAATTAAATACCATTTGGAGGCATTTAATGTTCGAGCAAAAACGGCTGATTTTCGACAAAAGAGATAACACCCCCCCATTACGTCATGCTTCAGAAATGTGGAAAATGGTGCGTTTTCAAATGTTTTATTTTTGAACGTCAGTTCACATTTGTAGGTGGATCATCAGTGTTAGAGCTAAAATTAGCATGTTTAAAGTGATTTTCATGCTTCCAGGGGCCCAAAACACAAGATTAATGGAATGGTTAAAAGTGCATGAAAATGGCCAATTTACTCACTCTGAGTTCTCAAAAAGGGTTTCTTCACCCCGGGAAGTGAAATAAATACCATTTGGAGGCATTTAATGTTCGAGCAAAAACGGCTGATTTTCGACAAAAGAGATAACACCCCCCCATTACGTCATGCTTCAGAAATGTGGAAAATGGTCCGTTTTCAAATGTTTTATTTTTGAACGTCAGTTCACATTTGTAGGTGGATCATCAGTGTTAGAGCTAAAATTAGCATGTTTAAAGTGATTTTCATGCTTCCAGGGGCTCGGGAAGTTAATTAAATACCATTTGGAGGCATTTAATGTTCGAGCAAAAACGGCTGATTTTCGACAAAAGAGATAACACCCCCCCATTACGTCATGCTTCAGAAATGTGGAAAATGGTCCGTTTTCAAATGTTTTATTTTTGAACGTCAGTTCACATTTGTAGGTGGATCATCAGTGTTAGAGCTAAAATTAGCATGTTTAAAGTGATTTTCATGCTTCCAGGGGCTCGGGAAGTGAAATAAATACCATTTGGAGGCATTTAATGTTCGAGCAAAAACGGCTGATTTTCGACAAAAGAGATAACACCCCCCCATTACGTCATGCTTCAGAAATGTGGAAAATGGTCCGTTTTCAAATGTTTTATTTTTGAACGTCAGTTCACATTTGTAGGTGGATCATCAGTGTTAGAGCTAAAATTAGCATGTTTAAAGTGATTTTCATGCTTCCAGGGGCTCGGGAAGTTAATTAAATACCATTTGGAGGCATTTAATGTTCGAGCAAAAACGGTTGATTTTCGACAAAAGAGATAACACCCCCCCATTACGTCATGCTTCAGAAATGTGGAAAATGGTCCGTTTTCAAATGTTTTATTTTTGAACGTCAGTTCACATTTGTAGGTGGATCATCAGTGTTAGAGCTAAAATTAGCATGTTTAAAGTGATTTTCATGCTTCCAGGGGCTCGGGAAGTGAAATAAATACCATTTGGAGGCATTTAATGTTCGAGCAAAAACGGCTGATTTTCGACAAAAGAGATAACACCCCCCCATTACGTCATGCTTCAGAAATGTGGAAAATGGTCCGTTTTCAAATGTTTTATTTTTGAACGTCAGTTCACATTTGTAGGTGGATCATCAGTGTTAGAGCTAAAATTAGCATGTTTAAAGTGATTTTCATGCTTCCAGGGGCTCGGGAAGTTAATTAAATACCATTTGGAGGCATTTAATGTTCGAGCAAAAACGGCTGATTTTCGACAAAAGAGATAACACCCCCCCATTACGTCATGCTTCAGAAATGTGGAAAATGGTCCGTTTTCAAATGTTTTATTTTTGAACGTCAGTTCACATTTGTAGGTGGATCATCAGTGTTAGAGCTAAAATTAGCATGTTTAAAGTGATTTTCATGCTTCCAGGGGCCCAAAACACAAGATTAATGGAATGGTTAAAAGTGCATGAAAATGGCCAATTTACTCACTCTGAGTTCTCAAAAAGGGTTTCTTCACCCCGGGAAGTGAAATAAATACCATTTGGAGGCATTTAATGTTCGAGCAAAAACGGCTGATTTTCGACAAAAGAGATAACACCCGCCCATTACGTCATGCTTCAGAAATGTGGAAAATGGTCCGTTTTCAAATGTTTTATTTTTGAACGTCAGTTCACATTTGTAGGTGGATCATCAGTGTTAGAGCTAAAATTAGCATGTTTAAAGTGATTTTCATGCTTCCAGGGGCTCGGGAAGTGAAATAAATACCATTTGGAGGCATTTAATGTTCGAGCAAAAACGGCTGATTTTCGACAAAAGAGATAACACCCCCCCATTACGTCATGCTTCAGAAATGTGGAAAATGCTCCGTTTTCAAATGTTTTATTTTTGAACGTCAGTTCACATTTGTAGGTGGATCATCAGTGTTAGAGCTAAAATTAGCATGTTTAAAGTGATTTTCATGCTTCCAGGGGCTCGGGAAGTTAATTAAATACCATTTGGAGGCATTTAATGTTCGAGCAAAAACGGCTGATTTTCGACCAAAGAGATAACACCCCCCCATTACGTCATGCTTCAGAAATGTGGAAAATGGTCCGTTTTCAAATGTTTTATTTTTGAACGTCAGTTCACATTTGTAGGTGGATCATCAGTGTTAGAGCTAAAATTAGCATGTTTAAAGTGATTTTCATGCTTCCAGGGGCTCGGGAAGTGAAATAAATACCATTTGGAGGCATTTAATTTTCGAGCAAAAACGGCTGATTTTCGACAAAAGAGATAACACCCCCCCATTACGTCATGCTTCAGAAATGTGGAAAATGGTCCGTTTTCAAATGTTTTATTTTTGAACGTCAGTTCACATTTGTAGGTGGATCATCAGTGTTAGAGCTAAAATTAGCATGTTTAAAGTGATTTTCATGCTTCCAGGGGCTCGGGAAGTTAATTAAATACCATTTGGAGGCATTTAATGTTCGAGCAAAAACGGCTGATTTTCGACAAAAGAGATAACACCCCCCCCATTACGTCATGCTTCAGAAATGTGGAAAATGGTCCATTTTCAAATGTTTTATTTTTGAACGTCAGTTCACATTTGTAGGTGGATCATCAGTGTTAGAGCTAAAATTAGCATGTTTAAAGTGATTTTCATTCTTCCAGGGGCCCAAAACACAAGATTAATGGAATGGTTAAAAGTGCATGAAAATGGCCAATTTACTCACTCTGAGTTCTCAAAAAGGGTTTCTTCACCCCGGGAAGTGAAATAAATACCATTTGGAGGCATTTAATGTTCGAGCAAAAACGGCTGATTTTCGACAAAAGAGATAACACCCGCCCATTACGTCATGCTTCAGAAATGTGGAAAATGGTCCGTTTTCAAATGTTTTATTTTTGAACGTCAGTTCACATTTGTAGGTGGATCATCAGTGTTAGAGCTAAAATTAGCATGTTTAAAGTGATTTTCATGCTTCCAGGGGCTCGGGAAGTGAAATAAATACCATTTGGAGGCATTTAATGTTCGAGCAAAAACGGCTGATTTTCGACAAAAGAGATAACACCCCCCCATTACGTCATGCTTCAGAAATGTGGAAAATGCTCCGTTTTCAAATGTTTTATTTTTGAACGTCAGTTCACATTTGTAGGTGGATCATCAGTGTTAGAGCTAAAATTAGCATGTTTAAAGTGATTTTCATGCTTCCAGGGGCTCGGGAAGTTAATTAAATACCATTTGGAGGCATTTAATGTTCGAGCAAAAACGGCTGATTTTCGACAAAAGAGATAACACCCCCCCATTACATCATGCTTCAGAAATGTGGAAAATGGTCCGTTTTCAAATGTTTTATTTTTGAACGTCAGTTCACATTTGTAGGTGGATCATCAGTGTTAGAGCTAAAATTAGCATGTTTAATGTGATTTTCATGCTTCCAGGGGCCCAAAACACAAGATTAATGGAATGGTTAAAAGTGCATGAAAATGGCCAATTTACTCACTCTGAGTTCTCAAAAAGGGTTTCTTCACCCCGGGAAGTGAAATAAATACCATTTGGAGGCATTTAATGTTCGAGCAAAAACGGCTGATTTTCTACAAAAGAGATAACACCCCCCCATTACGTCATGCTTCAGAAATGTGGAAAATGATTCGTTTTCAAATGTTTTATTTTTGAACGTCAGTTCACATTTGTAGGTGGATCATCAGTGTTAGAGCTAAAATTAGCATGTTTAAAGTGATTTTCATGGTTCCAGGGGCTCGGGAAGTTAATTAAATACCATTTGGAGGCATTTAATGTTCGAGCAAAAACGGCTGATTTTCGACAAAAGAGATAACACCCCCCCCATTACGTCATGCTTCAGAAATGTGGAAAATGGTCCGTTTTCAAATGTTTTATTTTTGAACGTCAGTTCACATTTGTAGGTGGATCATCAGTGTTAGAGCTAAAATTAGCATGTTTAAAGTGATTTTCATGCTTCCAGGGGCTCGGGAAGTTAATTAAATACCATTTGGAGGCATTTAATGTTCGAGCAAAAACGGCTGATTTTCGACAAAAGAGATAACACCCCCCCATTACGTCATGCTTCAGAAATGTGGAAAATGGTCCGTTTTCAAATGTTTTATTTTTGAACGTCAGTTCACATTTGTAGGTGGATCATCAGTGTTAGAGCTAAAATTAGCATGTTTAAAGTGATTTTCATGCTTCCAGGGGCCCAAAACACAAGATTAATAGAATGGTTAAAAGTGCATGAAAATGGCCAATTTACTCACTCTGAGTTCTCAAAAAGGGTTTCTTCACCCCGGGAAGTGAAATAAATACCATTTGGAGGCATTTAATGTTCGAGCAAAAACGGCTGATTTTCGACAAAAGAGATAACACCCCCCCATTACGTCATGCTTCAGAAATGTGGAAAATGGTCCGTTTTCAAATGTTTTATTTTTGAACGTCAGTTCACATTTGTAGGTGGATCATCAGTGTTAGAGCTAAAATTAGCATGTTTAAAGTGATTTTCATGCTTCCAGGGGCTCGGGAAGTTAATTAAATACCATTTGGAGGCATTGAATGTTCGAGCAAAAACGGCTGATTTTCGACAAAAGAGATAACACCCCCCCCATTACGTCATGCTTCAGAAATGTGGAAAATGGTCCGTTTTCAAATGTTTTATTTTTGAACGTCAGTTCACATTTGTAGGTGGATCATCAGTGTTAGAGCTAAAATTAGCATGTTTAAAGTGATTTTCATGCTTCCAGGGGCTCGGGAAGTTAATTAAATACCATTTGGAGGCATTTAATGTTCGAGCAAAAACGGCTGATTTTCGACAAAAGAGATAACACCCCCCCATTACGTCATGCTTCAGAAATGTGGAAAACTGTCCGTTTTCAAATGTTTTATTTTTGAACGTCAGTTCACATTTGTAGGTGGATCATCAGTGTTAGAGCTAAAATTAGCATGTTTAAAGTGATTTTCATGCTTCCAGGGGCTCGGGAAGTGAAATAAATACCATTTGGAGGCATTTAATGTTCGAGCAAAAACGGCTGATTTTCGACAAAAGAGATAACACCCCCCCCCATTACGTCATGCTTCAGAAATGTGGAAAATGGTCCGTTTTCAAATGTTTTATTTTTGAACGTCAGTTCACATTTGTAGGTGGATCATCAGTGTTAGAGCTAAAATTAGCATGTTTAAAGTGATTTTCATGCTTCCAGGGGCTCGGGAAGTTAATTAAATACCATTTGGAGGCATTTAATGTTCGAGCAAAAACGGCTGATTTTCGACAAAAGAGATAACACCCCCCCATTACGTCATGCTTCAGAAATGTGGAAAATGGTCCATTTTCAAATGTTTTATTTTTGAACGTCAGTTCACATTTGTAGGTGGATCATCAGTGTTAGAGCTAAAATTAGCATGTTTAAAGTGATTTTCATGCTTCCAGGGGCCCAAAACACAAGATTAATGGAATGGTTAAAAGTGCATGAAAATGGCCAATTTACTCACTCTGAGTTCTCAAAAAGGGTTTCTTCACCCCGGGAAGTGAAATAAATACCATTTGGAGGCATTTAATGTTCGAGCAAAAACGGCTGATTTTCGACAAAAGAGATAACACCCCCCCATTACGTCATGCTTCAGAAATGTGGAAAATGGTCCGTTTTCAAATGTTTTATTTTTGAACGTCAGTTCACATTTGTAGGTGGATCATCAGTGTTAGAGCTAAAATTAGCATGTTTAAAGTGATTTTCATGCTTCCAGGGGCTCGGGAAGTTAATTAAATACCATTTGGAGGCATTTAATGTTCGAGCAAAAACGGCTGATTTTCGACAAAAGAGATAACACCCCCCCATTACGTCATGCTTCAGAAATGTGGAAAATGGTCCGTTTTCAAATGTTTTATTTTTGAACGTCAGTTCACATTTGTAGGTGGATCATCAGTGTTAGAGCTAAAATTAGCATGTTTAAAGTGATTTTCATGCTTCCAGGGGCCCAAAACACAAGATTAATGGAATGGTTAAAAGTGCATGAAAATGGCCAATTTACTCACTCTGAGTTCTCAAAAAGGGTTTCTTCACCCCGGGAAGTGAAATAAATACCATTTGGAGGCATTTAATGTTCGAGCAAAAACGGCTGATTTTCGACAAAAGAGATAACACCCCCCCATTACGTCATGCTTCAGAAATGTGGAAAATGGTCCGTTTTCAAATGTTTTATTTTTGAACGTCAGTTCACATTTGTAGGTGGATCATCAGTGTTAGAGCTAAAATTAGCATGTTTAAAGTGATTTTCATGCTTCCAGGGGCCCAAAACACAAGATTAATGGAATGGTTAAAAGTGCATGAAAATGGCCAATTTACTCACTCTGAGTTCTCAAAAAGGGTTTCTTCACCCCGGGAAGTGAAATGAATACCATTTGGAGGCATTTAATGTTCGAGCAAAAACGGCTGATTTTCGACAAAAGAGATAACACCCCCCCATTACGTCATGCTTCAGAAATGTGGAAAATGGTCCGTTTTCAAATGTTTTATTTTTGAACGTCAGTTCACATTTGTAGGTGGATCATCAGTGTTAGAGCTAAAATTAGCATGTTTAAAGTGATTTTCATGCTTCCAGGGGCTCGGGAAGTTAATTAAATACCATTTGGAGGCATTTAATGTTCGAGCAAAAACGGCTGATTTTCGACAAAAGAGATAACACCCCCCCATTACGTCATGCTTCAGAAATGTGGAAAATGGTCCGTTTTCAAATGTTTTATTTTTGAACGTCAGTTCACATTTGTAGGTGGATCATCAGTGTTAGAGCTAAAATTAGCATGTTTAAAGTGATTTTCATGCTTCCAGGGGCCCAAAACACAAGATTTATGGAATGGTTAAAAGTGCATGAAAATGGCCAATTTACTCACTCTGAGTTCTCAAAAAGGGTTTCTTCACCCCGGGAAGTGAAATAAATACCATTTGGAGGCATTTAATGTTCGAGCAAAAACGGCTGATTTTCGACAAAAGAGATAACACCCCCCCATTACGTCATGCTTCAGAAATGTGGAAAATGGTCCGTTTTCAAATGTTTTATTTTTGAACGTCAGTTCACATTTGTAGGTGGATCATCAGTGTTAGAGCTAAAATTAGCATGTTTAAAGTGATTTTCATGCTTCCAGGGGCTCGGGAAGTTAATTAAATACCATTTGGAGGCATTTAATGTTCGAGCAAAAACGGCTGATTTTCGACAAAAGAGATAACACCCCCCCATTACGTCATGCTTCAGAAATGTGGAAAATGGTCCGTTTTCAAATGTTTTATTTTTGAACGTCAGTTCACATTTGTAGGTGGATCATCAGTGTTAGAGCTAAAATTAGCATGTTTAAAGTGATTTTCATGCTTCCAGGGGCTCGGGAAGTGAAATAAATACCATTTGGAGGCATTTAATGTTCGAGCAAAAACGGCTGATTTTCGACAAAAGAGATAACACCCCCCCATTACGTCATGCTTCAGAAATGTGGAAAATGGTCCGTTTTCAAATGTTTTATTTTTGAACGTCAGTTCACATTTGTAGGTGGATCATCAGTGTTAGAGCTAAAATTAGCATGTTTAAAGTGATTTTCATGCTTCCAGGGGCTCGGGAAGTTAATTAAATACCATTTGGAGGCATTTAATGTTCGAGCAAAAACGGCTGATTTTCGACAAAAGAGATAACACCCCCCCATTACGTCATGCTTCAGAAATGTGGAAAATGGTGCGTTTTCAAATGTTTTATTTTTGAACGTCAGTTCACATTTGTAGGTGGATCATCAGTGTTAGAGCTAAAATTAGCATGTTTAAAGTGATTTTCATGCTTCCAGGGGCCCAAAACACAAGATTAATGGAATGGTTAAAAGTGCATGAAAATGGCCAATTTACTCACTCTGAGTTCTCAAAAAGGGTTTCTTCACCCCGGGAAGTGAAATAAATACCATTTGGAGGCATTTAATGTTCGAGCAAAAACGGCTGATTTTCGACAAAAGAGATAACACCCCCCCATTACGTCATGCTTCAGAAATGTGGAAAATGGTCCGTTTTCAAATGTTTTATTTTTGAACGTCAGTTCACATTTGTAGGTGGATCATCAGTGTTAGAGCTAAAATTAGCATGTTTAAAGTGATTTTCATGCTTCCAGGGGCTCGGGAAGTTAATTAAATACCATTTGGAGGCATTTAATGTTCGAGCAAAAACGGCTGATTTTCGACAAAAGAGATAACACCCCCCCATTACGTCATGCTTCAGAAATGTGGAAAATGGTCCGTTTTCAAATGTTTTATTTTTGAACGTCAGTTCACATTTGTAGGTGGATCATCAGTGTTAGAGCTAAAATTAGCATGTTTAAAGTGATTTTCATGCTTCCAGGGGCTCGGGAAGTGAAATAAATACCATTTGGAGGCATTTAATGTTCGAGCAAAAACGGCTGATTTTCGACAAAAGAGATAACACCCCCCCATTACGTCATGCTTCAGAAATGTGGAAAATGGTCCGTTTTCAAATGTTTTATTTTTGAACGTCAGTTCACATTTGTAGGTGGATCATCAGTGTTAGAGCTAAAATTAGCATGTTTAAAGTGATTTTCATGCTTCCAGGGGCTCGGGAAGTTAATTAAATACCATTTGGAGGCATTTAATGTTCGAGCAAAAACGGTTGATTTTCGACAAAAGAGATAACACCCCCCCATTACGTCATGCTTCAGAAATGTGGAAAATGGTCCGTTTTCAAATGTTTTATTTTTGAACGTCAGTTCACATTTGTAGGTGGATCATCAGTGTTAGAGCTAAAATTAGCATGTTTAAAGTGATTTTCATGCTTCCAGGGGCTCGGGAAGTTAATTAAATACCATTTGGAGGCATTTAATGTTCGAGCAAAAACGGCTGATTTTCGACAAAAGAGATAACACCCCCCCATTACGTCATGCTTCAGAAATGTGGAAAATGGTCCATTTTCAAATGTTTTATTTTTGAACGTCAGTTCACATTTGTAGGTGGATCATCAGTGTTAGAGCTAAAATTAGCATGTTTAAAGTGATTTTCATGCTTCCAGGGGCCCAAAACACAAGATTAATGGAATGGTTAAAAGTGCATGAAAATGGCCAATTTACTCACTCTGAGTTCTCAAAAAGGGTTTCTTCACCCCGGGAAGTGAAATAAATACCATTTGGAGGCATTTAATGTTCGAGCAAAAACGGCTGATTTTCGACAAAAGAGATAACACCCCCCCATTACGTCATGCTTCAGAAATGTGGAAAATGGTCCGTTTTCAAATGTTTTATTTTTGAACGTCAGTTCACATTTGTAGGTGGATCATCAGTGTTAGAGCTAAAATTAGCATGTTTAAAGTGATTTTCATGCTTCCAGGGGCTCGGGAAGTTAATTAAATACCATTTGGAGGCATTTAATGTTCGAGCAAAAACGGCTGATTTTCGACAAAAGAGATAACACCCCCCCATTACGTCATGCTTCAGAAATGTGGAAAATGGTCCGTTTTCAAATGTTTTATTTTTGAACGTCAGTTCACATTTGTAGGTGGATCATCAGTGTTAGAGCTAAAATTAGCATGTTTAAAGTGATTTTCATGCTTCCAGGGGCCCAAAACACAAGATTAATGGAATGGTTAAAAGTGCATGAAAATGGCCAATTTACTCACTCTGAGTTCTCAAAAAGGGTTTCTTCACCCCGGGAAGTGAAATAAATACCATTTGGAGGCATTTAATGTTCGAGCAAAAACGGCTGATTTTCGACAAAAGAGATAACACCCCCCCATTACGTCATGCTTCAGAAATGTGGAAAATGGTCCGTTTTCAAATGTTTTATTTTTGAACGTCAGTTCACATTTGTAGGTGGATCATCAGTGTTAGAGCTAAAATTAGCATGTTTAAAGTGATTTTCATGCTTCCAGGGGCCCAAAACACAAGATTAATGGAATGGTTAAAAGTGCATGAAAATGGCCAATTTACTCACTCTGAGTTCTCAAAAAGGGTTTCTTCACCCCGGGAAGTGAAATGAATACCATTTGGAGGCATTTAATGTTCGAGCAAAAACGGCTGATTTTCGACAAAAGAGATAACACCCCCCCATTACGTCATGCTTCAGAAATGTGGAAAATGGTCCGTTTTCAAATGTTTTATTTTTGAACGTCAGTTCACATTTGTAGGTGGATCATCAGTGTTAGAGCTAAAATTAGCATGTTTAAAGTGATTTTCATGCTTCCAGGGGCTCGGGAAGTTAATTAAATACCATTTGGAGGCATTTAATGTTCGAGCAAAAACGGCTGATTTTCGACAAAAGAGATAACACCCCCCCATTACGTCATGCTTCAGAAATGTGGAAAATGGTCCGTTTTCAAATGTTTTATTTTTGAACGTCAGTTCACATTTGTAGGTGGATCATCAGTGTTAGAGCTAAAATTAGCATGTTTAAAGTGATTTTCATGCTTCCAGGGGCCCAAAACACAAGATTTATGGAATGGTTAAAAGTGCATGAAAATGGCCAATTTACTCACTCTGAGTTCTCAAAAAGGGTTTCTTCACCCCGGGAAGTGAAATAAATACCATTTGGAGGCATTTAATGTTCGAGCAAAAACGGCTGATTTTCGACAAAAGAGATAACACCCCCCCATTACGTCATGCTTCAGAAATGTGGAAAATGGTCCGTTTTCAAATGTTTTATTTTTGAACGTCAGTTCACATTTGTAGGTGGATCATCAGTGTTAGAGCTAAAATTAGCATGTTTAAAGTGATTTTCATGCTTCCAGGGGCTCGGGAAGTTAATTAAATACCATTTGGAGGCATTTAATGTTCGAGCAAAAATGGCTGATTTTCGACAAAAGAGATAACACCCCCCCATTACGTCATGCTTCAGAAATGTGGAAAATGGTCCGTTTTCAAATGTTTTATTTTTGAACGTCAGTTCACATTTGTAGGTGGATCATCAGTGTTAGAGCTAAAATTAGCATGTTTAAAGTGATTTTCATGCTTCCAGGGGCTCGGGAAGTGAAATAAATACCATTTGGAGGCATTTAATGTTCGAGCAAAAACGGCTGATTTTCGACAAAAGAGATAACACCCCCCCATTACGTCATGCTTCAGAAATGTGGAAAATGGTCCGTTTTCAAATGTTTTATTTTTGAACGTCAGTTCACATTTGTAGGTGGATCATCAGTGTTAGAGCTAAAATTAGCATGTTTAAAGTGATTTTCATGCTTCCAGGGGCTCGGGAAGTTAATTAAATACCATTTGGAGGCATTTAATGTTCGAGCAAAAACGGCTGATTTTCGACAAAAGAGATAACACCCCCCCATTACGTCATGCTTCAGAAATGTGGAAAATGGTGCGTTTTCAAATGTTTTATTTTTGAACGTCAGTTCACATTTGTAGGTGGATCATCAGTGTTAGAGCTAAAATTAGCATGTTTAAAGTGATTTTCATGCTTCCAGGGGCCCAAAACACAAGATTAATGGAATGGTTAAAAGTGCATGAAAATGGCCAATTTACTCACTCTGAGTTCTCAAAAAGGGTTTCTTCACCCCGGGAAGTGAAATAAATACCATTTGGAGGCATTTAATGTTCGAGCAAAAACGGCTGATTTTCGACAAAAGAGATAACACCCCCCCATTACGTCATGCTTCAGAAATGTGGAAAATGATCCGTTTTCAAATGTTATATTTTTGAACGTCAGTTCACATTTGTAGGTGGATCATCAGTGTTAGAGCTAAAATTAGCATGTTTAAAGTGATTTTCATGCTTCCAGGGGCTCGGGAAGTTAATTAAATACCATTTGGAGGCATTTAATGTTCGAGCAAAAACGGCTGATTTTCGACAAAAGAGATAACACCCCCCCCATTACGTCATGCTTCAGAAATGTGGAAAATGGTCCGTTTTCAAATGTTTTATTTTTGAACGTCAGTTCACATTTGTAGGTGGATCATCAGTGTTAGAGCTAAAATTTGCATGTTTAAAGTGATTTTCATGCTTCCAGGGGCTCGGGAAGTTAATTAAATACCATTTGGAGGCATTTAATGTTCGAGCAAAAACGGCTGATTTTCGACAAAAGAGATAACACCCCCCCATTACGTCATGCTTCAGAAATGTGGAAAATGGTCCGTTTTCAAATGTTTTATTTTTGAACGTCAGTTCACATTTGTAGGTGGATCATCAGTGTTAGAGCTAAAATTAGCATGTTTAAAGTGATTTTCATGCTTCCAGGGGCTCGGGAAGTGAAATAAATACCATTTGGAGGCATTTAATGTTCGAGCAAAAACGGCTGATTTTCGACCAAAGAGATAACACCCCCCCATTACGTCATGCTTCAGAAATGTGGAAAATGGTCCGTTTTCAAATGTTTTATTTTTGAACGTCAGTTCACATTTGTAGGTGGATCATCAGTGTTAGAGCTAAAATTAGCATGTTTAAAGTGATTTTCATGCTTCCAGGGGCTCGGGAAGTGAAATAAATACCATTTGGAGGCATTTAATTTTCGAGCAAAAACGGCTGATTTTCGACAAAAGAGATAACACCCCCCCATTACGTCATGCTTCAGAAATGTGGAAAATGGTCCGTTTTCAAATGTTTTATTTTTGAACGTGTTTTCACATTTGTAGGTGGATCATCAGTGTTAGAGCTAAAATTAGCATGTTTAAAGTGATTTTCATGCTTCCAGGGGCTCGGGAAGTTAATTAAATACCATTTGGAGGCATTTAATGTTCGAGCAAAAACGGCTGATTTTCGACAAAAGAGATAACACCCCCCCCATTACGTCATGCTTCAGAAATGTGGAAAATGGTCCATTTTCAAATGTTTTATTTTTGAACGTCAGTTCACATTTGTAGGTGGATCATCAGTGTTAGAGCTAAAATTAGCACGTTTAAAGTGATTTTCATTCTTCCAGGGGCCCAAAACACAAGATTAATGGAATGGTTAAAAGTGCATGAAAATGGCCAATTTACTCACTCTGAGTTCTCAAAAAGGGTTTCTTCACCCCGGGAAGTGAAATAAATACCATTTGGAGGCATTTAATGTTCGAGCAAAAACGGCTGATTTTCGACAAAAGAGATAACACCCGCCCATTACGTCATGCTTCAGAAATGTGGAAAATGGTCCGTTTTCAAATGTTTTATTTTTGAACGTCAGTTCACATTTGTAGGTGGATCATCAGTGTTAGAGCTAAAATTAGCATGTTTAAAGTGATTTTCATGCTTCCAGGGGCTCGGGAAGTGAAATAAATACCATTTGGAGGCATTTAATGTTCGAGCAAAAACGGCTGATTTTCGACAAAAGAGATAACACCCCCCCATTACGTCATGCTTCAGAAATGTGGAAAATGGTCCGTTTTCAAATGTTTTATTTTTGAACGTCAGTTCACATTTGTAGGTGGATCATCAGTGTTAGAGCTAAAATTAGCATGTTTAAAGTGATTTTCATGCTTCCAGGGGCTCGGGAAGTTAATTAAATATCATTTGGAGGCATTTAATGTTCGAGCAAAAACGGCTGATTTTCGACAAAAGAGATAACACCCCCCCATTACGTCATGCTTCAGAAATGTGGAAAATGGTCCGTTTTCAAATGTTTTATTTTTGAACGTCAGTTCACATTTGTAGGTGGATCATCAGTGTTAGAGCTAAAATTAGCATGTTTAATGTGATTTTCATGCTTCCAGGGGCCCAAAACACAAGATTAATGGAATGGTTAAAAGTGCATGAAAATGGCCAATTTACTCACTCTGAGTTCTCAAAAAGGGTTTCTTCACCCCGGGAAGTGAAATAAATACCATTTGGAGGCATTTAATGTTCGAGCAAAAACGGCTGATTTTCTACAAAAGAGATAACACCCCCCCATTACGTCATGCTTCAGAAATGTGGAAAATGATCCGTTTTCAAATGTTTTATTTTTGAACGTCAGTTCACATTTGTAGGTGGATCATCAGTGTTAGAGCTAAAATTAGCATGTTTAAAGTGATTTTCATGGTTCCAGGGGCTCGGGAAGTTAATTAAATACCATTTGGAGGCATTTAATGTTCGAGCAAAAACGGCTGATTTTCGACAAAAGAGATAACACCCCCCCCATTACGTCATGCTTCAGAAATGTGGAAAATGGTCCGTTTTCAAATGTTTTATTTTTGAACGTCAGTTCACATTTGTAGGTGGATCATCAGTGTTAGAGCTAAAATTAGCATGTTTAAAGTGATTTTCATGCTTCCAGGGGCTCGGGAAGTTAATTAAATACCATTTGGAGGCATTTAATGTTCGAGCAAAAACGGCTGATTTTCGACAAAAGAGATAACACCCCCCCATTACGTCATGCTTCAGAAATGTGGAAAATGGTCCGTTTTCAAATGTTTTATTTTTGAACGTCAGTTCACATTTGTAGGTGGATCATCAGTGTTAGAGCTAAAATTAGCATGTTTAAAGTGATTTTCATGCTTCCAGGGGCTCGGGAAGTGAAATAAATACCATTTGGAGGCATTTAATTTTCGAGCAAAAACGGCTGATTTTCGACAAAAGAGATAACACCCCCCCATTACGTCATGCTTCAGAAATGTGGAAAATGGTCCGTTTTCAAATGTTTTATTTTTGAACGTCAGTTCACATTTGTAGGTGGATCATCAGTGTTAGAGCTAAAATTAGCATGTTTAAAGTGATTTTCATGCTTCCAGGGGCTCGGGAAGTTAATTAAATACCATTTGGAGGCATTTAATGTTCGAGCAAAAACGGCTGATTTTCGACAAAAGAGATAACACCCCCCCATTACGTCATGCTTCAGAAATGTGGAAAATGGTCCGTTTTCAAATGTTTTATTTTTGAACGTCAGTTCACATTTGTAGGTGGATCATCAGTGTTAGAGCTAAAATTAGCATGTTTAAAGTGATTTTCATGCTTCCAGGGGCTCGGGAAGTGAAATAAATACCATTTGGAGGCATTTAATTTTCGAGCAAAAACGGCTGATTTTCGACAAAAGAGATAACACCCCCCCATTACGTCATGCTTCAGAAATGTGGAAAATGGTCCGTTTTCAAATGTTTTATTTTTGAACGTCAGTTCACATTTGTAGGTGGATCATCAGTGTTAGAGCTAAAATTAGCATGTTTAAAGTGATTTTCATGCTTCCAGGGGCTCGGGAAGTTAATTAAATACCATTTGGAGGCATTTAATGTTCGAGCAAAAACGGCTGATTTTCGACAAAAGAGATAACACCCCCCCATTACGTCATGCTTCAGAAATGTGGAAAATGGTCCATTTTCAAATGTTTTATTTTTGAACGTCAGTTCACATTTGTAGGTGGATCATCAGTGTTAGAGCTAAAATTAGCATGTTTAAAGTGATTTTCATGCTTCCAGGGGCCCAAAACACAAGATTAATGGAATGGTTAAAAGTGCATGAAAATGGCCAATTTACTCACTCTGAGTTCTCAAAAAGGGTTTCTTCACCCCGGGAAGTCAAATAAATACCATTTGGAGGCATTTAATGTTCGAGCAAAAACGGCTGATTTTCGACAAAAGAGATAACACCCCCCCCCATTACGTCATGCTTCAGAAATGTGGAAAATGGTCCGTTTTCAAATGTTTTATTTTTGAAAGTCAGTTCACATTTGTAGGTGGATCATCAGTGTTAGAGCTAAAATTAGCATGTTTAAAGTGATTTTCATGCTTCCAGGGGCTCGGGAAGTTAATTAAATACCATTTGGAGGCATTTAATGTTCGAGCAAAAACGGCTGATTTTCGACAAAAGAGATAACACCCCCCCGTTACGTCATGCTTCAGAAATGTGGAAAATGGTCCGTTTTCAAATGTTTTATTTTTGAACGTCAGTTCACATTTGTAGGTGGATCATCAGTGTCAGAGCTAAAATTAGCATGTTTAAAGTGATTTTCTTGCTTCCAGGGGCCCAAAACACAAGATTAATGGAATGGTTAAAAGTGCATGAAAATGGCCAATTTACTCACTCTGAGTTCTCAAAAAGGGTTTCTTCACCCCGGGAAGTGAAATAAATACCATTTGGAGGCATTTAATGTTCGAGCAAAAACGGCTGATTTTCGACAAAAGAGATAACACCCCCCCATTATGTCATGCTTCAGAAATGTGGAAAATGGTCCGTTTTCAAATGTTTTATTTTTGAACGTCAGTTCACATTTGTAGGTGGATCATCAGTGTTAGAGCTAAAATTAGCATGTTTAAAGTGATTTTCATGCTTCCAGGGGCTCGGGAAGTTAATTAAATACCATTTGGAGGCATTTAATGTTCGAGCAAAAACGGCTGATTTTCGACAAAAGAGATAACACCCCCCCCATTACGTCATGCTTCAGAAATGTGGAAAATGGTCCGTTTTCAAATGTTTTATTTTTGAACGTCAGTTCACATTTGTAGGTGGATCATCAGTGTTAGAGCTAAAATTAGCATGTTTAAAGTGATTTTCATGCTTCCAGGGGCCCAAAACACAAGATTAATGGAATGGTTAAAAGTGCATGAAAATGGCCAATTTACTCACTCTGAGTTCTCAAAAAGGGTTTCTTCACCCCGGGAAGTGAAATAAATACCATTTGGAGGCATTTAATGTTCGAGCAAAAACGGCTGATTTTCGACAAAAGAGATAACACCCCCCCATTACGTCATGCTTCAGAAATGTGGAAAATGGTCCGTTTTCAAATGTTTTATTTTTGAACGTCAGTTCACATTTGTAGGTGGATCATCAGTGTTAGAGCTAAAATTAGCATGTTTAAAGTGATTTTCATGCTTCCAGGGGCTCGGGAAGTTAATTAAATACCATTTGGAGGCATTTAATGTTCGAGCAAAAACAGCTGATTTTCGACAAAAGAGATAACACCCCCCCCATTACGTCATGCTTCAGAAATGTGGAAAATGGTCCGTTTTCAAATGTTTTATTTTTGAACGTCAGTTCACATTTGTAGGTGGATCATCAGTGTTAGAGCTAAAATTAGCATGTTTAAAGTGATTTTCATGCTTCCAGGGGCCCAAAACACAAGATTTATGGAATGGTTAAAAGTGCATGAAAATGGCCAATTTACTCACTCTGAGTTCTCAAAAAGGGTTTCTTCACCCCGGGAAGTGAAATAAATACCATTTGGAGGCATTTAATGTTCGAGCAAAAACGGCTGATTTTCGACAAAAGAGATAACACCCCCCCATTACGTCATGCTTCAGAAATGTGGAAAATGGTCCGTTTTCAAATGTTTTATTTTTGAACGTCAGTTCACATTTGTAGGTGGATCATCAGTGTTAGAGCTAAAATTAGCATGTTTAAAGTGATTTTCATGCTTCCAGGGGCTCGGGAAGTTAATTAAATACCATTTGGAGGCATTTAATGTTCGAGCAAAAACGGCTGATTTTCGACAAAAGAGATAACACCCCCCCATTACGTCATGCTTCAGAAATGTGGAAAATGGTCCGTTTTCAAATGTTTTATTTTTGAACGTCAGTTCACATTTGTAGGTGGATCATCAGTGTTAGAGCTAAAATTAGCATGTTTAAAGTGATTTTCATGCTTCCAGGGGCTCGGGAAGTGAAATAAATACCATTTGGAGGCATTTAATGTTCGAGCAAAAACGGCTGATTTTCGACAAAAGAGATAACACCCCCCCATTACGTCATGCTTCAGAAATGTGGAAAATGGTCCGTTTTCAAATGTTTTATTTTTGAACGTCAGTTCACATTTGTAGGTGGATCATCAGTGTTAGAGCTAAAATTAGCATGTTTAAAGTGATTTTCATGCTTCCAGGGGCTCGGGAAGTTAATTAAATACCATTTGGAGGCATTTAATGTTCGAGCAAAAACGGCTGATTTTCGACAAAAGAGATAACACCCCCCCATTACGTCATGCTTCAGAAATGTGGAAAATGGTCCGTTTTCAAATGTTTTATTTTTGAACGTCAGTTCACATTTGTAGGTGGATCATCAGTGTTAGAGCTAAAATTAGCATGTTTAAAGTGATTTTCATGCTTCCAGGGGCCCAAAACACAAGATTAATGGAATGGTTAAAAGTGCAAGAAAATGGCCAATTTACTCACTCTGAGTTCTCAAAAAGGGTTTCTTCACCCCGGGAAGTGAAATAAATACCATTTGGAGGCATTTAATGTTCGAGCAAAAACGGCTGATTTTCGACAAAAGAGATAACACCCCCCCATTACGTCATGCTTCAGAAATGTGGAAAATGATCCGTTTTCAAATGTTTTATTTTTGAACGTCAGTTCACATTTGTAGGTGGATCATCAGTGTTAGAGCTAAAATTAGCATGTTTAAAGTGATTTTCATGCTTCCAGGGGCTCGGGAAGTTAATTAAATACCATTTGGAGGCTTTAATGTTCGAGCAAAAACTGCTGATTTTCGACAAAAGAGATAACACCCCCCCCCATTACGTCATGCTTCAGAAATGTGGAAAATGGTCCGTTTTCAAATGTTTTATTTTTGAACGTCAGTTCACATTTGTAGGTGGATCATCAGTGTTAGAGCTAAAATTAGCATGTTTAAAGTGATTTTCATGCTTCCAGGGGCTCGGGAAGTTAATTAAATACCATTTGGAGGCATTTAATGTTCGAGCAAAAACGGCTGATTTTCGACAAAAGAGATAACACCCCCCCATTACGTCATGCTTCAGAAATGTGGAAAATGGTCCGTTTTCAAATGTTTTATTTTTGAACGTCAGTTCACATTTGTAGGTGGATCATCAGTGTTAGAGCTAAAATTAGCATGTTTAAAGTGATTTTCATGCTTCCAGGGGCTCGGGAAGTGAAATAAATACCATTTGGAGGCATTTAATGTTCGAGCAAAAACGGCTGATTTTCGACAAAAGAGATAACACCCCCCCCATTACGTCATGCTTCAGAAATGTGGAAAATGGTCCGTTTTCAAATGTTTTATTTTTGAAAGTCAGTTCACATTTGTAGGTGGATCATCAGTGTTAGAGCTAAAATTAGCATGTTTAAAGTGATTTTCATGCTTCCAGGGGCTCGGGAAGTTAATTAAATACCATTTGGAGGCATTTAATGTTCGAGCAAAAACGGCTGATTTTCGACAAAAGAGATAACACCCCCCCATTACGTCATGCTTCAGAAATGTGGAAAATGGTCCGTTTTCAAATGTTTTATTTTTGAACGTCAGTTCACATTTGTAGGTGGATCATCAGTGTTAGAGCTAAAATTAGCATGTTTAAAGTGATTTTCATGCTTCCAGGGGCTCGGGAAGTGAAATAAATACCATTTGGAGGCATTTAATTTTCGAGCAAAAACGGCTGATTTTCGACAAAAGAGATAACACCCCCCCATTACGTCATGCTTCAGAAATGTGGAAAATGGTCCGTTTTCAAATGTTTTATTTTTGAACGTCAGTTCACATTTGTAGGTGGATCATCAGTGTTAGAGCTAAAATTAGCATGTTTAAAGTGATTTTCATGCTTCCAGGGGCTCGGGAAGTTAATTAAATACCATTTGGAGGCATTTAATGTTCGAGCAAAAACGGCTGATTTTCGACAAAAGAGATAACACCCCCCCATTACGTCATGCTTCAGAAATGTGGAAAATGGTCCATTTTCAAATGTTTTATTTTTGAACGTCAGTTCACATTTGTAGGTGGATCATCAGTGTTAGAGCTAAAATTAGCATGTTTAAAGTGATTTTCATGCTTCCAGGGGCCCAAAACACAAGATTAATGGAATGGTTAAAAGTGCATGAAAATGGCCAATTTACTCACTCTGAGTTCTCAAAAAGGGTTTCTTCACCCCGGGAAGTGAAATAAATACCATTTGGAGGCATTTAATGTTCGAGCAAAAACGGCTGATTTTCGACAAAAGAGATAACACCCCCCCATTACGTCATGCTTCAGAAATGTGGAAAATGGTCCGTTTTCAAATGTTTTATTTTTGAACGTCAGTTCACATTTGTAGGTGGATCATCAGTGTTAGAGCTAAAATTAGCATGTTTAAAGTGATTTTCATGCTTCCAGGGGCCCAAAACACAAGATTTATGGAATGGTTAAAAGTGCATGAAAATGGCCAATTTACTCACTCTGAGTTCTCAAAAAGGGTTTCTTCACCCCGGGAAGTTAATTAAATACCATTTGGAGGCATTTAATGTTCGAGCAAAAACGGCTGATTTTCGACAAAAGAGATAACACCCCCCCATTACGTCATGCTTCAGAAATGTGGAAAATGGTCCGTTTTCAAATGTTTTATTTTTGAACGTCAGTTCACATTTGTAGGTGGATCATCAGTGTTAGAGCTAAAATTAGCATGTTTAAAGTGATTTTCATGCTTCCAGGGGCTCGGGAAGTTAATTAAATACCATTTGGAGGCATTTAATGTTCGAGCAAAAACGGCTGATTTTCGACAAAAGAGATAACACCCCCCATTACGTCATGCTTCAGAAATGTGGAAAATGGTCCGTTTTCAAATGTTTTATTTTTGAACGTCAGTTCACATTTGTAGGTGGATCATCAGTGTTAGAGCTAAAATTAGCATGTTTAAAGTGATTTTCATGCTTCCAGGGGCCCAAAACACAAGATTAATGGAATGGTTAAAAGTGCATGAAAATGGCCAATTTACTCACTCTGAGTTCTCAAAAAGGGTTTCTTCACCCCGGGAAGTGAAATAAATACCATTTGGAGGCATTTAATGTTCGAGCAAAAACGGCTGATTTTCGACAAAAGAGATAACACCCCCCCATTACGTCATGCTTCAGAAATGTGGAAAATGGTCCGTTTTCAAATGTTTTATTTTTGAACGTCAGTTCACATTTGTAGGTGGATCATCAGTGTTAGAGCTAAAATTAGCATGTTTAAAGTGATTTTCATGCTTCCAGGGGCTCGGGAAGTTAATTAAATACCATTTGGAGGCATTTAATGTTCGAGCAAAAACGGCTGATTTTCGACAAAAGAGATAACACCCCCCCATTACGTCATGCTTCAGAAATGTGGAAAATGGTCTGTTTTCAAATGTTTTATTTTTGAACGTCAGTTCACATTTGTAGGTGGATCATCAGTGTTAGAGCTAAAATTAGCATGTTTAAAGTGATTTTCATGCTTCCAGGGGCTCGGGAAGTGAAATAAATACCATTTGGAGGCATTTAATGTTCGAGCAAAAACGGCTGATTTTCGACAAAAGAGATAACACCCCCCCCCCCCATTACGTCATGCTTCAGAAATGTGGAAAATGGTCCGTTTTCAAATGTTTTATTTTTGAACGTCAGTTCACATTTGTAGGTGGATCATCAGTGTTAGAGCTAAAATTAGCATGTTTAAAGTGATTTTCATGCTTCCAGGGGCTCGGGAAGTTAATTAAATACCATTTGGAGGCATTTAATGTTCGAGCAAAAACGGCTGATTTTCGACAAAAGAGATAACACCCCCCCATTACGTCATGCTTCAGAAATGTGGAAAATGGTCCGTTTTCAAATGTTTTATTTTTGAACGTCAGTTCACATTTGTAGGTGGATCATCAGTGTTAGAGCTAAAATTAGCATGTTTAAAGTGATTTTCATGCTTCCAGGGGCCCAAAACACAAGATTAATGGAATGGTTAAAAGTGCATGAAAATGGCCAATTTACTCACTCTGAGTTCTCAAAAAGGGTTTCTTCACCCCGGGAAGTGAAATAAATACCATTTGGAGGCATTTAATGTTCGAGCAAAAACGGCTGATTTTCGACAAAAGAGATAACACCCCCCCATTACGTCATGCTTCAGAAATGTGGAAAATGGTCCGTTTTCAAATGTTTTATTTTTGAACGTCAGTTCACATTTGTAGGTGGATCATCAGTGTTAGAGCTAAAATTAGCATGTTTAAAGTGATTTTCATGCTTCCAGGGGCTCGGGAAGTTAATTAAATACCATTTGGAGGCATTTATTGTTCGAGCAAAAACGGCTGATTTTCGACAAAAGAGATAACACCCCCCCATTACGTCATGCTTCAGAAATGTGGAAAATGGTCCGTTTTCAAATGTTTTATTTTTGAACGTCAGTTCACATTTGTAGGTGGATCATCAGTGTTAGAGCTAAAATTAGCATGTTTAAAGTGATTTTCATGCTTCCAGGGGCCCAAAACACAAGATTTATGGAATGGTTAAAAGTGCATGAAAATGGCCAATTTACTCACTCTGAGTTCTCAAAAAGGGTTTCTTCACCCCGGGAAGTTAATTAAATACCATTTGGAGGCATTTAATGTTCGAGCAAAAACGGCTGATTTTCGACAAAAGAGATAACACCCCCCCATTACGTCATGCTTCAGAAATGTGGAAAATGGTCCGTTTTCAAATGTTTTATTTTTGAACGTCAGTTCACATTTGTAGGTGGATCATCAGTGTTAGAGCTCAAATTAGCATGTTTAAAGTGATTTTCATGCTTCCAGGGGCTCGGGAAGTTAATTAAATACCATTTGGAGGCATTTAATGTTCGAGCAAAAACGGCTGATTTTCGACAAAAGAGATAACACCACCCCATTACGTCATGCTTCAGAAATGTGGAAAATGGTCCATTTTCAAATGTTTTATTTTTGAACGTCAGTTCACATTTGTAGGTGGATCATCAGTGTTAGAGCTAAAATTAGCATGTTTAAAGTGATTTTCATGCTTCCAGGGGCCCAAAACACAAGATTTATGGAATGGTTAAAAGTGCATGAAAATGGCCAATTTACTCACTCTGAGTTCTCAAAAAGGGTTTCTTCACCCCGGGAAGTTAATTAAATATCATTTGGAGGCATTTAATGTTCGAGCAAAAACGGCTGATTTTCGACAAAAGAGATAACACCCCCCCATTACGTCATGCTTTAGAAATGTGGAAAATGGTCCGTTTTCAAATGTTTTATTTTTTAACGTCAGTTCACATTTGTAGGTGGATCATCAGTGTTAGAGCTAAAATTAGCATGTTTAAAGTGATTTTCATGCTTCCAGGGGCCCAAAACACAAGATTTATGGAATGGTTAAAAGTGCATGAAAATGGCCAATTTACTCACTCTGAGTTCTCAAAAAGGGTTTCTTCACCCCGGGAAGTGAAATAAATACCATTTGGAGGCATTTAATGTTCGAGCAAAAACGGCTGATTTTCGACAAAAGAGATAACACCCCCCCATTACGTCATGCTTCAGAAATGTGGAAAATGGTCCGTTTTCCAATGTTTTATTTTTGAACGTCAGTTCACATTTGTAGGTGGATCATCAGTGTTAGAGCTAAAATTAGCATGTTTAAAGTGATTTTCATGCTTCCAGGGGCTCGGGAAGTTAATTAAATACCATTTGGAGGCATTTAATGTTCGAGCAAAAACGGCTGATTTTTGACAAAAGAGATAACACCCCCCCCATTACGTCATGCTTCAGAAATGTGGAAAATGGTCCGTTTTCAAATGTTTTATTTTTGAACGTCAGTTCACATTTGTAGGTGGATCATCAGTGTTAGAGCTAAAATTAGCATGTTTAAAGTGATTTTCATGCTTCCAGGGGCCCAAAACACAAGATTAATGGAATGGTTAAAAGTGCATGAAAATGGCCAATTTACTCACTCTGAGTTCTCAAAAAGGGTTTCTTCACCCCGGGAAGTGAAATAAATACCATTTGGAGGCATTTAATGTTCGAGCAAAAACGGCTGATTTTCGACAAAAGAGATAACACCCCCCCATTACGTCATGCTTCAGAAATGTGGAAAATGGTCCGTTTTCAAATGTTTCATTTTTGAACGTCAGTTAACATTTGTAGGTGGATCATCAGTGTTAGAGCTAAAATTAGCATGTTTAAAGTGATTTTCATGCTTCCAGGGGCTCGGGAAGTTAATTAAATACCATTTGGAGGCATTTAATGTTCGAGCAAAATCGGCTGATTTTCGACAAAAGAGATAACACCCCCCCATTACGTCATGCTTCAGAAATGTGGAAAATGGTCCGTTTTCAAATGTTTTATTTTTGAACGTCAGTTCACATTTGTAGGTGGATCATCAGTGTTAGAGCTAAAATTAGCATGTTTAAAGTGATTTTCATGCTTCCAGGGGCCCAAAACACAAGATTTATGGAATGGTTAAAAGTGCATGAAAATGGCCAATTTACTCACTCTGAGTTCTCAAAAAGGGTTTCTTCACCCCGGGAAGTTAATTAAATACCATTTGGAGGCATTTAATGTTCGAGCAAAAACGGCTGATTTTCGACAAAAGAGATAACACCCCCCCATTACGTCATGCTTCAGAAATGTGGAAAATGGTCCGTTTTCAAATGTTTTATTTTTGAACGTCAGTTCACATTTGTAGGTGGATCATCAGTGTTAGAGCTAAAATTAGCATGTTTAAAGTGATTTTCATGCTTCCAGGGGCTCGGGAAGTTAATTAAATACCATTTGGAGGCATTTAATGTTCGAGCAAAAACGGCTGATTTTCGACAAAAGAGATAACACCCCCCCATTACGTCATGCTTCAGAAATGTGGAGAATGGTCCGTTTTCAAATGTTTTATTTTTGAACGTTAGTTCACATTTGTAGGTGGATCATCAGTGTTAGAGCTAAAATTAGCATGTTTAAAGTGATTTTCATGCTTCCAGGGGCTCGGGAAGTGAAATAAATACCATTTGGAGGCATTTAATGTTCGAGCAAAAACGGCTGATTTTCGACAAAAGCGATAACACCCCCCATTACGTCATGCTTCAGAAATGTGGAAAATGGTCCATTTTCAAATGTTTTATTTTTGAACGTCAGTTCACATTTGTAGGTGGATCATCAGTGTTAGAGCTAAAATTAGCATGTTTAAAGTGATTTTCATGCTTCCAGGGGCTCGGGAAGTTAATTAAATACCATTTGGAGGCATTTAATGTTCGAGCAAAAACGGCTGATTTTCGACAAAAGGGATAACACCCCCCCATTACGTCATGCTTCAGAAATGTGGAAAATGGTCCGTTTTCAAATGTTTTATTTTTGAACGTCAGTTCACATTTGTAGGTGGATCATCAGTGTTAGAGCTAAAATTAGCATGTTTAAAGTGATTTTCATGCTTCCAGGGGCCCAAAACACAAGATTAATGGAATGGTTAAAAGTGCATGAAAATGGCCAATTTACTCACTCTGAGTTCTCAAAAAGGGTTTCTTCACCCCGGGAAGTGAAATAAATACCATTTGGAGGCATTTAATGTTCGAGCAAAAACGGCTGATTTTCGACAAAAGAGATAACACCCCCCCATTACGTCATGCTTCAGAAATGTGGAAAATGGTCCGTTTTCAAATGTTTTATTTTTGAACGTCAGTTCACATTTGTAGGTGGATCATCAGTGTTAGAGCTAAAATTAGCATGTTTAAAGTGATTTTCATGCTTCCAGGGGCTCGGGAAGTTAATTAAATACCATTTGGAGGCATTTAATGTTCGAGCAAAAACGGCTGATTTTCGACAAAAGAGATAACACCCCCCCCATTACGTCATGCTTCAGAAATGTGGAAAATGGTCCGTTTTCAAATGTTTTATTTTTGAACGTCAGTTCACATTTGTAGGTGGATCATCAGTGTTAGAGCTAAAATTAGCATGTTTAAAGTGATTTTCATGCTTCCAGGGGCTCGGGAAGTTAATTAAATACCATTTGGAGGCATTTAATGTTCGAGCAAAAACGGCTGATTTTCGACAAAAGAGATAACACCCCCCCATTACGTCATGCTTCAGAAATGTGGAAAATGGTCCGTTTTCAAATGTTTTATTTTTGAACGTCAGTTCACATTTGTAGGTGGATCATCAGTGTTAGAGCTAAAATTAGCATGTTTAAAGTGATTTTCATGCTTCCAGGGGCTCGGGAAGTGAAATAAATACCATTTGGAGGCATTTAATGTTCGAGCAAAAACGGCTGATTTTCGACAAAAGAGATAACACCCCCCCATTACGTCATGCTTCAGAAATGTGGAAAATGGTCCGTTTTCAAATGTTTTATTTTTGAACGTCAGTTCACATTTGTAGGTGGATCATCAGTGTTAGAGCTAAAATTAGCATGTTTAAAGTGATTTTCATGCTTCCAGGGGCCCAAAACACAAGATTTATGGAATGGTTAAAAGTGCATGAAAATGCCCAATTTACTCACTCTGAGTTCTCAAAAAGGGTTTCTTCACCCCGGGAAGTTAATTAAATACCATTTGGAGGCATTTAATGTTCGAGCAAAAACGGCTGATTTTCGACAAAAGAGATAACACCCCCCCCATTACGTCATGCTTCAGAAATGTGGAAAATGGTCCGTTTTCAAATGTTTTATTTTTGAACGTCAGTTCACATTTGTAGGTGGATCATCAGTGTTAGAGCTAAAATTAGCATGTTTAAAGTGATTTTCATGCTTCCAGGGGCTCGGGAAGTTAATTAAATACCATTTGGAGGCATTTAATGTTCGAGCAAAAACGGCTGATTTTTGACAAAAGAGATAACACCCCCCCCATTACGTCATGCTTCAGAAATGTGGAAAATGGTCCGTTTTCAAATGTTTTATTTTTGAACGTCAGTTCACATTTGTAGGTGGATCATCAGTGTTAGAGCTAAAATTAGCATGTTTAAAGTGATTTTCATGCTTCCAGGGGCCCAAAACACAAGATTAATGGAATGGTTAAAAGTGCATGAAAATGGCCAATTTACTCACTCTGAGTTCTCAAAAAGGGTTTCTTCACCCCGGGAAGTGAAATAAATACCATTTGGAGGCATTTAATGTTCGAGCAAAAACGGCTGATTTTCGACAAAAGAGATAACACCCCCCCATTACGTCATGCTTCAGAAATGTGGAAAATGGTCCGTTTTCAAATGTTTCATTTTTGAACGTCAGTTAACATTTGTAGGTGGATCATCAGTGTTAGAGCTAAAATTAGCATGTTTAAAGTGATTTTCATGCTTCCAGGGGCTCGGGAAGTTAATTAAATACCATTTGGAGGCATTTAATGTTCGAGCAAAATCGGCTGATTTTCGACAAAAGAGATAACACCCCCCCATTACGTCATGCTTCAGAAATGTGGAAAATGGTCCGTTTTCAAATGTTTTATTTTTGAACGTCAGTTCACATTTGTAGGTGGATCATCAGTGTTAGAGCTAAAATTAGCATGTTTAAAGTGATTTTCATGCTTCCAGGGGCCCAAAACACAAGATTTATGGAATGGTTAAAAGTGCATGAAAATGGCCAATTTACTCACTCTGAGTTCTCAAAAAGGGTTTCTTCACCCCGGGAAGTTAATTAAATACCATTTGGAGGCATTTAATGTTCGAGCAAAAACGGCTGATTTTCGACAAAAGAGATAACACCCCCCCATTACGTCATGCTTCAGAAATGTGGAAAATGGTCCGTTTTCAAATGTTTTATTTTTGAACGTCAGTTCACATTTGTAGGTGGATCATCAGTGTTAGAGCTAAAATTAGCATGTTTAAAGTGATTTTCATGCTTCCAGGGGCTCGGGAAGTTAATTAAATACCATTTGGAGGCATTTAATGTTCGAGCAAAAACGGCTGATTTTCGACAAAAGAGATAACACCCCCCCATTACGTCATGCTTCAGAAATGTGGAGAATGGTCCGTTTTCAAATGTTTTATTTTTGAACGTTAGTTCACATTTGTAGGTGGATCATCAGTGTTAGAGCTAAAATTAGCATGTTTAAAGTGATTTTCATGCTTCCAGGGGCTCGGGGAGTGAAATAAATACCATTTGGAGGCATTTAATGTTCGAGCAAAAACGGCTGATTTTCGACAAAAGCGATAACACCCCCCATTACGTCATGCTTCAGAAATGTGGAAAATGGTCCATTTTCAAATGTTTTATTTTTGAACGTCAGTTCACATTTGTAGGTGGATCATCAGTGTTAGAGCTAAAATTAGCATGTTTAAAGTGATTTTCATGCTTCCAGGGGCTCGGGAAGTTAATTAAATACCATTTGGAGGCATTTAATGTTCGAGCAAAAACGGCTGATTTTCGACAAAAGGGATAACACCCCCCCATTACGTCATGCTTCAGAAATGTGGAAAATGGTCCGTTTTCAAATGTTTTATTTTTGAACGTCAGTTCACATTTGTAGGTGGATCATCAGTGTTAGAGCTAAAATTAGCATGTTTAAAGTGATTTTCATGCTTCCAGGGGCCCAAAACACAAGATTAATGGAATGGTTAAAAGTGCATGAAAATGGCCAATTTACTCACTCTGAGTTCTCAAAAAGGGTTTCTTCACCCCGGGAAGTGAAATAAATACCATTTGGAGGCATTTAATGTTCGAGCAAAAACGGCTGATTTTCGACAAAAGAGATAACACCCCCCCATTACGTCATGCTTCAGAAATGTGGAAAATGGTCCGTTTTCAAATGTTTTATTTTTGAACGTCAGTTCACATTTGTAGGTGGATCATCAGTGTTAGAGCTAAAATTAGCATGTTTAAAGTGATTTTCATGCTTCCAGGGGCTCGGGAAGTTAATTAAATACCATTTGGAGGCATTTAATGTTCGAGCAAAAACGGCTGATTTTCGACAAAAGAGATAACACCCCCCCCATTACGTCATGCTTCAGAAATGTGGAAAATGGTCCGTTTTCAAATGTTTTATTTTTGAACGTCAGTTCACATTTGTAGGTGGATCATCAGTGTTAGAGCTAAAATTAGCATGTTTAAAGTGATTTTCATGCTTCCAGGGGCTCGGGAAGTTAATTAAATACCATTTGGAGGCATTTAATGTTCGAGCAAAAACGGCTGATTTTCGACAAAAGAGATAACACCCCCCCATTACGTCATGCTTCAGAAATGTGGAAAATGGTCCGTTTTCAAATGTTTTATTTTTGAACGTCAGTTCACATTTGTAGGTGGATCATCAGTGTTAGAGCTAAAATTAGCATGTTTAAAGTGATTTTCATGCTTCCAGGGGCTCGGGAAGTGAAATAAATACCATTTGGAGGCATTTAATGTTCGAGCAAAAACGGCTGATTTTCGACAAAAGAGATAACACCCCCCCATTACGTCATGCTTCAGAAATGTGGAAAATGGTCCGTTTTCAAATGTTTTATTTTTGAACGTCAGTTCACATTTGTAGGTGGATCATCAGTGTTAGAGCTAAAATTAGCATGTTTAAAGTGATTTTCATGCTTCCAGGGGCCCAAAACACAAGATTTATGGAATGGTTAAAAGTGCATGAAAATGCCCAATTTACTCACTCTGAGTTCTCAAAAAGGGTTTCTTCACCCCGGGAAGTTAATTAAATACCATTTGGAGGCATTTAATGTTCGAGCAAAAACGGCTGATTTTCGACAAAAGAGATAACACCCCCCCATTACGTCATGCTTCAGAAATGTGGAAAATGGTCCGTTTTCAAATGTTTTATTTTTGAACGTCAGTTCACATTTGTAGGTGGATCATCAGTGTTAGAGCTCAAATTAGCATGTTTAAAGTGATTTTCATGCTTCCAGGGGCTCGGGAAGTTAATTAAATACCATTTGGAGGCATTTAATGTTCGAGCAAAAACGGCTGATTTTCGACAAAAGAGATAACACCACCCCATTACGTCATGCTTCAGAAATGTGGAAAATGGTCCGTTTTCAAATGTTTTATTTTTGAACGTCAGTTCACATTTGTAGGTGGATCATCAGTGTTAGAGCTAAAATTAGCATGTTTAAAGTGATTTTCATGCTTCCAGGGGCCCAAAACACAAGATTTATGGAATGGTTAAAAGTGCATGAAAATGGCCAATTTACTCACTCTGAGTTCTCAAAAAGGGTTTCTTCACCCCGGGAAGTTAATTAAATATCATTTGGAGGCATTTAATGTTCGAGCAAAAACGGCTGATTTTCGACAAAAGAGATAACACCCCCCCATTACGTCATGCTTTAGAAATGTGGAAAATGGTCCGTTTTCAAATGTTTTATTTTTTAACGTCAGTTCACATTTGTAGGTGGATCATCAGTGTTAGAGCTAAAATTAGCATGTTTAAAGTGATTTTCATGCTTCCAGGGGCCCAAAACACAAGATTTATGGAATGGTTAAAAGTGCATGAAAATGGCCAATTTACTCACTCTGAGTTCTCAAAAAGGGTTTCTTCACCCCGGGAAGTGAAATAAATACCATTTGGAGGCATTTAATGTTCGAGCAAAAACGGCTGATTTTCGACAAAAGAGATAACACCCCCCCATTACGTCATGCTTCAGAAATGTGGAAAATGGTCCGTTTTCCAATGTTTTATTTTTGAACGTCAGTTCACATTTGTAGGTGGAGCATCAGTGTTAGAGCTAAAATTAGCATGTTTAAAGTGATTTTCATGCTTCCAGGGGCCCAAAACACAAGATTAATGGAATGGTTAAAAGTGCATGAAAATGGCCAATTTACTCACTCTGAGTTCTCAAAAAGGGTTTCTTCACCCCGGGAAGTTAATTAAATACCATTTGGAGGCATTTAATGTTCGAGCAAAAACGGCTGATTTTTGACAAAAGAGATAACACCCCCCCATTACGTCATGCTTCAGAAATGTGGAAAATGGTCCGTTTTCAAATGTTTCATTTTTGAACGTCAGTTAACATTTGTAGGTGGATCATCAGTGTTAGAGCTAAAATTAGCATGTTTAACGTGATTTTCATGCTTCCAGGGGCTCGGGAAGTTAATTAAATACCATTTGGAGGCATTTAATGTTCGAGCAAAATCGGCTGATTTTCGACAAAAGAGATAACACCCCCCCATTACGTCATGCTTCAGAAATGTGGAAAATGGTCCGTTTTCAAATGTTTTATTTTTGAACGTCAGTTCACATTTGTAGGTGGATCATCAGTGTTAGAGCTAAAATTAGCATGTTTAAAGTGATTTTCATGCTTCCAGGGGCCCAAAACACAAGATTTATGGAATGGTTAAAAGTGCATGAAAATGGCCAATTTACTCACTCTGAGTTCTCAAAAAGGGTTTCTTCACCCCGGGAAGTTAATTAAATACCATTTGGAGGCATTTAATGTTCGAGCAAAAACGGCTGATTTTCGACAAAAGAGATAACACCCCCCCATTACGTCATGCTTCAGAAATGTGGAAAATGGTCCGTTTTCAAATGTTTTATTTTTGAACGTCAGTTCACATTTGTAGGTGGATCATCAGTGTTAGAGCTAAAATTAGCATGTTTAAAGTGATTTTCATGCTTCCAGGGGCTCGGGAAGTTAATTAAATACCATTTGGAGGCATTTAATGTTCGAGCAAAAACGGCTGATTTTCGACAAAAGAGATAACACCCCCCCATTACGTCATGCTTCAGAAATGTGGAAAATGGTCCGTTTTCAAATGTTTTATTTTTGAACGTTAGTTCACATTTGTAGGTGGATCATCAGTGTTAGAGCTAAAATTAGCATGTTTAAAGTGATTTTCATGCTTCCAGGGGCTCGGGAAGTGAAATAAATACCATTTGGAGGCATTTAATGTTCGAGCAAAAACGGCTGATTTTCGACAAAAGCGTTAACACCCCCCATTACGTCATGCTTCAGAAATGTGGAAAATGGTCCATTTTCAAATGTTTTATTTTTGAACGTCAGTTCACATTTGTAGGTGGATCATCAGTGTTAGAGCTAAAATTAGCATGTTTAAAGTGATTTTCATGCTTCCAGGGGCTCGGGAAGTTAATTAAATACCATTTGGAGGCATTTAATGTTCGAGCAAAAACGGCTGATTTTCGACAAAAGGGATAACACCCCCCCATTACGTCATGCTTCAGAAATGTGGAAAATGGTCCGTTTTCAAATGTTTTATTTTTGAACGTCAGTTCACATTTGTAGGTGGATCATCAGTGTTAGAGCTAAAATTAGCATGTTTAAAGTGATTTTCATGCTTCCAGGGGCCCAAAACACAAGATTAATGGAATGGTTAAAAGTGCATGAAAATGGCCAATTTACTCACTCTGAGTTCTCAAAAAGGGTTTCTTCACCCCGGGAAGTGAAATAAATACCATTTGGAGGCATTTAATGTTCGAGCAAAAACGGCTGATTTTCGACAAAAGAGATAACACCCCCCCATTACGTCATGCTTCAGAAATGTGGAAAATGGTCCGTTTTCAAATGTTTTATTTTTGAACGTCAGTTCACATTTGTAGGTGGATCATCAGTGTTAGAGCTAAAATTAGCATGTTTAAAGTGATTTTCATGCTTCCAGGGGCTCGGGAAGTTAATTAAATACCATTTGGAGGCATTTAATGTTCGAGCAAAAACGGCTGATTTTCGACAAAAGAGATAACACCCCCCCCATTACGTCATGCTTCAGAAATGTGGAAAATGGTCCGTTTTCAAATGTTTTATTTTTGAACGTCAGTTCACATTTGTAGGTGGATCATCAGTGTTAGAGCTAAAATTAGCATGTTTAAAGTGATTTTCATGCTTCCAGGGGCTCGGGAAGTTAATTAAATACCATTTGGAGGCATTTAATGTTCGAGCAAAAACGGCTGATTTTCGACAAAAGAGATAACACCCCCCCATTACGTCATGCTTCAGAAATGTGGAAAATGGTCCGTTTTCAAATGTTTTATTTTTGAACGTTAGTTCACATTTGTAGGTGGATCATCAGTGTTAGAGCTAAAATTAGCATGTTTAAAGTGATTTTCATGCTTCCAGGGGCTCGGGAAGTGAAATAAATACCATTTGGAGGCATTTAATGTTCGAGCAAAAACGGCTGATTTTCGACAAAAGAGATAACACCCCCCCATTACGTCATGCTTCAGAAATGTGGAAAATGGTCCGTTTTCAAATGTTTTATTTTTGAACGTCAGTTCACATTTGTAGGTGGATCATCAGTGTTAGAGCTAAAATTAGCATGTTTAAAGTGATTTTCATGCTTCCAGGGGCCCAAAACACAAGATTTATGGAATGGTTAAAAGTGCATGAAAATGGCCAATTTACTCACTCTGAGTTCTCAAAAAGGGTTTCTTCACCCCGGGAAGTTAATTAAATACCATTTGGAGGCATTTAATGTTCGAGCAAAAACGGCTGATTTTCGACAAAAGAGATAACACCCCCCCATTACGTCATGCTTCAGAAATGTGGAAAATGGTCCGTTTTCAAATGTTTTATTTTTGAACGTCAGTTCACATTTGTAGGTGGATCATCAGTGTTAGAGCTAAAATTAGCATGTTTAAAGTGATTTTCATGCTTCCAGGGGCTCGGGAAGTTAATTAAATACCATTTGGAGGCATTTAATGTTCGAGCAAAAACGGCTGATTTTCGACAAAAGAGATAACACCCCCCCATTACGTCATGCTTCAGAAATGTGGAAAATGGTCCGTTTTCAAATGTTTTATTTTTGAACGTTAGTTCACATTTGTAGGTGGATCATCAGTGTTAGAGCTAAAATTAGCATGTTTAAAGTGATTTTCATGCTTCCAGGGGCTCGGGAAGTGAAATAAATACCATTTGGAGGCATTTAATGTTCGAGCAAAAACGGCTGATTTTCGACAAAAGCGTTAACACCCCCCATTACGTCATGCTTCAGAAATGTGGAAAATGGTCCATTTTCAAATGTTTTATTTTTGAACGTCAGTTCACATTTGTAGGTGGATCATCAGTGTTAGAGCTAAAATTAGCATGTTTAAAGTGATTTTCATGCTTCCAGGGGCTCGGGAAGTTAATTAAATACCATTTGGAGGCATTTAATGTTCGAGCAAAAACGGCTGATTTTCGACAAAAGGGATAACACCCCCCCATTACGTCATGCTTCAGAAATGTGGAAAATGGTCCGTTTTCAAATGTTTTATTTTTGAACGTCAGTTCACATTTGTAGGTGGATCATCAGTGTTAGAGCTAAAATTAGCATGTTTAAAGTGATTTTCATGCTTCCAGGGGCCCAAAACACAAGATTAATGGAATGGTTAAAAGTGCATGAAAATGGCCAATTTACTCACTCTGAGTTCTCAAAAAGGGTTTCTTCACCCCGGGAAGTGAAATAAATACCATTTGGAGGCATTTAATGTTCGAGCAAAAACGGCTGATTTTCGACAAAAGAGATAACACCCCCCCATTACGTCATGCTTCAGAAATGTGGAAAATGGTCCGTTTTCAAATGTTTTATTTTTGAACGTCAGTTCACATTTGTAGGTGGATCATCAGTGTTAGAGCTAAAATTAGCATGTTTAAAGTGATTTTCATGCTTCCAGGGGCTCGGGAAGTTAATTAAATACCATTTGGAGGCATTTAATGTTCGAGCAAAAACGGCTGATTTTCGACAAAAGAGATAACACCCCCCCCATTACGTCATGCTTCAGAAATGTGGAAAATGGTCCGTTTTCAAATGTTTTATTTTTGAACGTCAGTTCACATTTGTAGGTGGATCATCAGTGTTAGAGCTAAAATTAGCATGTTTAAAGTGATTTTCATGCTTCCAGGGGCTCGGGAAGTTAATTAAATACCATTTGGAGGCATTTAATGTTCGAGCAAAAACGGCTGATTTTCGACAAAAGAGATAACACCCCCCCATTACGTCATGCTTCAGAAATGTGGAAAATGGTCCGTTTTCAAATGTTTTATTTTTGAACGTCAGTTCACATTTGTAGGTGGATCATCAGTGTTAGAGCTAAAATTAGCATGTTTAAAGTGATTTTCATGCTTCCAGGGGCTCGGGAAGTGAAATAAATACCATTTGGAGGTATTTAATGTTCGAGCAAAAACGGCTGATTTTCGACAAAAGAGATAACACCCCCCCATTACGTCATGCTTCAGAAATGTGGAAAATGGTCCGTTTTCAAATGTTTTATTTTTGAACGTCAGTTCACATTTGTAGGTGGATCATCAGTGTTAGAGCTAAAATTAGCATGTTTAAAGTGATTTTCATGCTTCCAGGGGCCCAAAACACAAGATTTAGGGAATGGTTAAAAGTGCATGAAAATGCCCAATTTACTCACTCTGAGTTCTCAAAAAGGGTTTCTTCACCCCGGGAAGTTAATTAAATACCATTTGGAGGCATTTAATGTTCGAGCAAAAACGGCTGATTTTCGACAAAAGAGATAACACCCCCCCATTACGTCATGCTTCAGAAATGTGGAAAATGGTCCGTTTTCAAATGTTTTATTTTTGAACGTCAGTTCACATTTGTAGGTGGATCATCAGTGTTAGAGCTCAAATTAGCATGTTTAAAGTGATTTTCATGCTTCCAGGGGCTCGGGAAGTTAATTAAATACCATTTGGAGGCATTTAATGTTCGAGCAAAAACGGCTGATTTTCGACAAAAGAGATAACACCACCCCATTACGTCATGCTTCAGAAATGTGGAAAATGGTCCGTTTTCAAATGTTTTATTTTTGAACGTCAGTTCACATTTGTAGGTGGATCATCAGTGTTAGAGCTAAAATTAGCATGTTTAAAGTGATTTTCATGCTTCCAGGGGCCCAAAACACAAGATTTATGGAATGGTTAAAAGTGCATGAAAATGGCCAATTTACTCACTCTGAGTTCTCAAAAAGGGTTTCTTCACCCCGGGAAGTTAATTAAATATCATTTGGAGGCATTTAATGTTCGAGCAAAAACGGCTGATTTTCGACAAAAGAGATAACACCCCCCCATTACGTCATGCTTTAGAAATGTGGAAAATGGTCCGTTTTCAAATGTTTTATTTTTTAACGTCAGTTCACATTTGTAGGTGGATCATCAGTGTTAGAGCTAAAATTAGCATGTTTAAAGTGATTTTCATGCTTCCAGGGGCCCAAAACACAAGATTTATGGAATGGTTAAAAGTGCATGAAAATGGCCAATTTACTCACTCTGAGTTCTCAAAAAGGGTTTCTTCACCCCGGGAAGTGAAATAAATACCATTTGGAGGCATTTAATGTTCGAGCAAAAACGGCTGATTTTCGACAAAAGAGATAACACCCCCCCATTACGTCATGCTTCAGAAATGTGGAAAATGGTCCGTTTTCCAATGTTTTATTTTTGAACGTCAGTTCACATTTGTAGGTGGATCATCAGTGTTAGAGCTAAAATTAGCATGTTTAAAGTGATTTTCATGCTTCCAGGGGCTCGGGAAGTTAATTAAATACCATTTGGAGGCATTTAATGTTCGAGCAAAAACGGCTGATTTTTGACAAAAGAGATAACACCCCCCCCATTACGTCATGCTTCAGAAATGTGGAAAATGGTCCGTTTTCAAATGTTTTATTTTTGAACGTCAGTTCACATTTGTAGGTGGATCATCAGTGTTAGAGCTAAAATTAGCATGTTTAAAGTGATTTTCATGCTTCCAGGGGCCCAAAACACAAGATTAATGGAATGGTTAAAAGTGCATGAAAATGGCCAATTTACTCACTCTGAGTTCTCAAAAAGGGTTTCTTCACCCCGGGAAGTGAAATAAATACCATTTGGAGGCATTTAATGTTCGAGCAAAAACGGCTGATTTTCGACAAAAGAGATAACACCCCCCCATTACGTCATGCTTCAGAAATGTGGAAAATGGTCCGTTTTCAAATGTTTCATTTTTGAACGTCAGTTAACATTTGTAGGTGGATCATCAGTGTTAGAGCTAAAATTAGCATGTTTAAAGTGATTTTCATGCTTCCAGGGGCTCGGGAAGTTAATTAAATACCATTTGGAGGCATTTAATGTTCGAGCAAAATCGGCTGATTTTCGACAAAAGAGATAACACCCCCCCATTACGTCATGCTTCAGAAATGTGGAAAATGGTCCGTTTTCAAATGTTTTATTTTTGAACGTCAGTTCACATTTGTAGGTGGATCATCAGTGTTAGAGCTAAAATTAGCATGTTTAAAGTGATTTTCATGCTTCCAGGGGCCCAAAACACAAGATTTATGGAATGGTTAAAAGTGCATGAAAATGGCCAATTTACTCACTCTGAGTTCTCAAAAAGGGTTTCTTCACCCCGGGAAGTTAATTAAATACCATTTGGAGGCATTTAATGTTCGAGCAAAAACGGCTCATTTTCGACAAAAGAGATAACACCCCCCATTACGTCATGCTTCAGAAATGTGGAAAATGGTCCGTTTTCAAATGTTTTATTTTTGAACGTCAGTTCACATTTGTAGGTGGATCATCACTGTTAGAGCTAAAATTAGCATGTTTAAAGTGATTTTCATGCTTCCAGGGGCTCGGGAAGTTAATTAAATACCATTTGGAGGCATTTAATGTTCGAGCAAAAACGGCTGATTTTCGACAAAAGAGATAACACCCCCCCATTACGTCATGCTTCAGAAATGTGGAAAATGGTCCGTTTTCAAATGTTTTATTTTTGAACGTTAGTTCACATTTGTAGGTGGATCATCAGTGTTAGAGCTAAAATTAGCATGTTTAAAGTGATTTTCATGCTTCCAGGGGCTCGGGAAGTGAAATAAATACCATTTGGAGGCATTTAATGTTCGAGCAAAAACGGCTGATTTTCGACAAAAGCGATAACACCCCCCATTACGTCATGCTTCAGAAATGTGGAAAATGGTCCATTTTCAAATGTTTTATTTTTGAACGTCAGTTCACATTTGTAGGTGGATCATCAGTGTTAGAGCTAAAATTAGCATGTTTAAAGTGATTTTCATGCTTCCAGGGGCTCGGGAAGTTAATTAAATACCATTTGGAGGCATTTAATGTTCGAGCAAAAACGGCTGATTTTCGACAAAAGGGATAACACCCCCCCATTACGTCATGCTTCAGAAATGTGGAAAATGGTCCGTTTTCAAATGTTTTATTTTTGAACGTCAGTTCACATTTGTAGGTGGATCATCAGTGTTAGAGCTAAAATTAGCATGTTTAAAGTGATTTTCATGCTTCCAGGGGCCCAAAACACAAGATTAATGGAATGGTTAAAAGTGCATGAAAATGGCCAATTTACTCACTCTGAGTTCTCAAAAAGGGTTTCTTCACCCCGGGAAGTGAAATAAATACCATTTGGAGGCATTTAATGTTCGAGCAAAAACGGCTGATTTTCGACAAAAGAGATAACACCCCCCCATTACGTCATGCTTCAGAAATGTGGAAAATGGTCCGTTTTCAAATGTTTTATTTTTGAACGTCAGTTCACATTTGTAGGTGGATCATCAGTGTTAGAGCTAAAATTAGCATGTTTAAAGTGATTTTCATGCTTCCAGGGGCTCGGGAAGTTAATTAAATACCATTTGGAGGCATTTAATGTTCGAGCAAGAACGGCTGATTTTCGACAAAAGAGATAACACCCCCCCCATTACGTCATGCTTCAGAAATGTGGAAAATGGTCCGTTTTCAAATGTTTTATTTTTGAACGTCAGTTCACATTTGTAGGTGGATCATCAGTGTTAGAGCTAAAATTAGCATGTTTAAAGTGATTTTCATGCTTCCAGGGGCTCGGGAAGTTAATTAAATACCATTTGGAGGCATTTAATGTTCGAGCAAAAACGGCTGATTTTCGACAAAAGAGATAACACCCCCCCATTACGTCATGCTTCAGAAATGTGGAAAATGGTCCGTTTTCAAATGTTTTATTTTTGAACGTCAGTTCACATTTGTAGGTGGATCATCAGTGTTAGAGCTAAAATTAGCATGTTTAAAGTGATTTTCATGCTTCCAGGGGCTCGGGAAGTGAAATAAATACCATTTGGAGGCATTTAATGTTCGAGCAAAAACGGCTGATTTTCGACAAAAGAGATAACACCCCCCCATTACGTCATGCTTCAGAAATGTGGAAAATGGTCCGTTTTCAAATGTTTTATTTTTGAACGTCAGTTCACATTTGTAGGTGGATCATCAGTGTTAGAGCTAAAATTAGCATGTTTAAAGTGATTTTCATGCTTCCAGGGGCTCGGGAAGTTAATTAAATACCATTTGGAGGCATTTATTGTTCGAGCAAAAACGGCTGATTTTCGACAAAAGAGATAACACCCCCCCATTACGTCATGCTTCAGAAATGTGGAAAATGGTCCGTTTTCAAATGTTTTATTTTTGAACGTCAGTTCACATTTGTAGGTGGATCATCAGTGTTAGAGCTAAAATTAGCATGTTTAAAGTGATTTTCATGCTTCCAGGGGCCCAAAACACAAGATTTATGGAATGGTTAAAAGTGCATGAAAATGGCCAATTTACTCACTCTGAGTTCTCAAAAAGGGTTTCTTCACCCCGGGAAGTTAATTAAATACCATTTGGAGGCATTTAATGTTCGAGCAAAAACGGCTGATTTTCGACAAAAGAGATAACACCCCCCCATTACGTCATGCTTCAGAAATGTGGAAAATGGTCCGTTTTCAAATGTTTTATTTTTGAACGTCAGTTCACATTTGTAGGTGGATCATCAGTGTTAGAGCTCAAATTAGCATGTTTAAAGTGATTTTCATGCTTCCAGGGGCTCGGGAAGTTAATTAAATACCATTTGGAGGCATTTAATGTTCGAGCAAAAACGGCTGATTTTCGACAAAAGAGATAACACCACCCCATTACGTCATGCTTCAGAAATGTGGAAAATGGTCCGTTTTCAAATGTTTTATTTTTGAACGTCAGTTCACATTTGTAGGTGGATCATCAGTGTTAGAGCTAAAATTAGCATGTTTAAAGTGATTTTCATGCTTCCAAGGGCCCAAAACACAAGATTTATGGAATGGTTAAAAGTGCATGAAAATGGCCAATTTACTCACTCTGAGTTCTCAAAAAGGGTTTCTTCACCCCGGGAAGTTAATTAAATATCATTTGGAGGCATTTAATGTTCGAGCAAAAACGGCTGATTTTCGACAAAAGAGATAACACCCCCCCATTACGTCATGCTTTAGAAATGTGGAAAATGGTCCGTTTTCAAATGTTTTATTTTTTAACGTCAGTTCACATTTGTAGGTGGATCATCAGTGTTAGAGCTAAAATTAGCATGTTTAAAGTGATTTTCATGCTTCCAGGGGCCCAAAACACAAGATTTATGGAATGGTTAAAAGTGCATGAAAATGGCCAATTTACTCACTCTGAGTTCTCAAAAAGGGTTTCTTCACCCCGGGAAGTGAAATAAATACCATTTGGAGGCATTTAATGTTCGAGCAAAAACGGCTGATTTTCGACAAAAGAGATAACACCCCCCCATTACGTCATGCTTCAGAAATGTGGAAAATGGTCCGTTTTCCAATGTTTTATTTTTGAACGTCAGTTCACATTTGTAGGTGGATCATCAGTGTTAGAGCTAAAATTAGCATGTTTAAAGTGATTTTCATGCTTCCAGGGGCTCGGGAAGTTAATTAAATACCATTTGGAGGCATTTAATGTTCGAGCAAAAACGGCTGATTTTTGACAAAAGAGATAACACCCCCCCATTACGTCATGCTTCAGAAATGTGGAAAATGGTCCGTTTTCAAATGTTTTATTTTTGAACGTCAGTTCACATTTGTAGGTGGATCATCAGTGTTAGAGCTAAAATGAGCATGTTTAAAGTGATTTTCATGCTTCCAGGGGCCCAAAACACAAGATTAATGGAATGGTTAAAAGTGCATGAAAATGGCCAATTTACTCACTCTGAGTTCTCAAAAAGGGTTTCTTCACCCCGGGAAGTGAAATAAATACCATTTGGAGGCATTTAATGTTCGAGCAAAAACGGCTGATTTTCGACAAAAGAGATAACACCCCCCCATTACGTCATGCTTCAGAAATGTGGAAAATGGTCCGTTTTCAAATGTTTCATTTTTGAACGTCAGTTAACATTTGTAGGTGGATCATCAGTGTTAGAGCTAAAATTAGCATGTTTAAAGTGATTTTCATGCTTCCAGGGGCTCGGGAAGTTAATTAAATACCATTTGGAGGCATTTAATGTTCGAGCAAAAACGGCTGATTTTCGACAAAAGAGATAACACCCCCCCATTACGTCATGCTTCAGAAATGTGGAAAATGGTCCGTTTTCAAATGTTTTATTTTTGAACGTCAGTTCACATTTGTAGGTGGATCATCAGTGTTAGAGCTAAAATTAGCATGTTTAAAGTGATTTTCATGCTTCCAGGGGCCCAAAACACAAGATTTATGGAATGGTTAAAAGTGCATGAAAATGGCCAATTTACTCACTCTGAGTTCTCAAAAAGGGTTTCTTCACCCCGGGAAGTTAATTAAATACCATTTGGAGGCATTTAATGTTCGAGCAAAAACGGCTGATTTTCGACAAAAGAGATAACACCCCCCCATTACGTCATGCTTCAGAAATGTGGAAAATGGTCCGTTTTCAAATGTTTTATTTTTGAACGTCAGTTCACATTTGTAGGTGGATCATCAGTGTTAGAGCTAAAATTAGCATGTTTAAAGTGATTTTCATGCTTCCAGGGGCTCGGGAAGTTAATTAAATACCATTTGGAGGCATTTAATGTTCGAGCAAAAACGGCTGATTTTCGACAAAAGAGATAACACCCCCCCATTACGTCATGCTTCAGAAATGTGGAAAATGGTCCGTTTTCAAATGTTTTATTTTTGAACGTCAGTTCACATTTGTAGGTGGATCATCAGTGTTAGAGCTAAAATTAGCATGTTTAAAATGATTTTCATGCTTCCAGGGGCTCGGGAAGTGAAATAAATACCATTTGGAGGCATTTAATGTTCGAGCAAAAACGGATGATTTTCGACAAAAGCGATAACACCCCCCATTACGTCATGCTTCAGAAATGTGGAAAATGGTCCATTTTCAAATGTTTTATTTTTGAACGTCAGTTCACATTTGTAGGTGGATCATCAGTGTTAGAGCTAAAATTAGCATGTTTAAAGTGATTTTCATGCTTCCAGGGGCTCGGGAAGTTAATTAAATACCATTTGGAGGCATTTAATGTTCGAGCAAAAACGGCTGATTTTCGACAAAAGGGATAACACCCCCCCCATTACGTCATGCTTCAGAAATGTGGAAAATGGTCCGTTTTCAAATGTTTTATTTTTGAACGTCAGTTCACATTTGTAGGTGGATCATCAGTGTTAGAGCTAAAATTAGCATGTTTAAAGTGATTTTCATGCTTCCAGGGGCCCAAAACACAAGATTAATGGAATGGTTAAAAGTGCATGAAAATGGCCAATTTACTCACTCTGAGTTCTCAAAAAGGGTTTCTTCACCCCGGGAAGTGAAATAAATACCATTTGGAGGCATTTAATGTTCGAGCAAAAACGGCTGATTTTCGACAAAAGAGATAACACCCCCCCATTACGTCATGCTTCAGAAATGTGGAAAATGGTCCGTTTTCAAATGTTTTATTTTTGAACGTCAGTTCACATTTGTAGGTGGATCATCAGTGTTAGAGCTAAAATTAGCATGTTTAAAGTGATTTTCATGCTTCCAGGGGCTCGGGAAGTTAATTAAATACCATTTGGAGGCATTTAATGTTCGAGCAAAAACGGCTGATTTTCGACAAAAGAGATAACACCCCCCCCATTACGTCATGCTTCAGAAATGTGGAAAATGGTCCGTTTTCAAATGTTTTATTTTTGAACGTCAGTTCACATTTGTAGGTGGATCATCAGTGTTAGAGCTAAAATTAGCATGTTTAAAGTGATTTTCATGCTTCCAGGGGCTCGGGAAGTTAATTAAATACCATTTGGAGGCATTTAATGTTCGAGCAAAAACGGCTGATTTTCGACAAAAGAGATAACACCCCCCCATTACGTCATGCTTCAGAAATGTGGAAAATGGTCCGTTTTCAAATGTTTTATTTTTGAACGTCAGTTCACATTTGTAGGTGGATCATCAGTGTTAGAGCTAAAATTAGCATGTTTAAAGTGATTTTCATGCTTCCAGGGGCTCGGGAAGTGAAATAAATACCATTTGGAGGCATTTAATGTTCGAGCAAAAACGGCTGATTTTCGACAAAAGAGATAACACCCCCCCATTACGTCATGCTTCAGAAATGTGGAAAATGGTCCGTTTTCAAATGTTTTATTTTTGAACGTCAGTTCACATTTGTAGGTGGATCATCAGTGTTAGAGCTAAAATTAGCATGTTTAAAGTGATTTTCATGCTTCCAGGGGCTCGGGAAGTTAATTAAATACCATTTGGAGGCATTTAATGTTCGAGCAAAAAACGGCTGATTTTCGACAAAAGAGATAAAACCCCCCCATTACGTCATGCTTCAGAAATGTGGAAAATGGTCCGTTTTCAAATGTTTTATTTTTGAACGTCAGTTCACATTTGTAGGTGGATCATCAGTGTTAGAGCTAAAATTAGCATGTTTAAAGTGATTTTCATGCTTCCAGGGGCCCAAAACACAAGATTAATGGAATGGTTAAAAGTGCATGAAAATGGCCAATTTACTCACTCTGAGTTCTCAAAAAGGGTTTCTTCACCCCGGGAAGTGAAATAAATACCATTTGGAGGCATTTAATGTTCGAGCAAAAACGGCTGATTTTCGTCAAAAAAGATATAACACCCCCCCATTACGTCATGCTTCAGAAATGTGGAAAATGGTCCGTTTTCAAATGTTTTATTTTTGAACGTCAGTTCACATTTGTAGGTGGATCATCAGTGTTAGAGCTAAAGTTAGCATGTTTAAAGTGATTTTCATGCTTCCAGGGGCTCGGGAAGTGAAATAAATACCATTTGGAGGCATTTAATGTTCGAGCAAAAACGGCTGATTTTCGACAAAAGAGATAACACCCCCCCCATTACGTCATGCTTCAGAAATGTGGAAAATGGTCCGTTTTCAAATGTTTTATTTTTGAACGTCAGTTCACATTTGTAGGTGGATCATCAGTGTTAGAGCTAAAATTAGCATGTTTAAAGTGATTTTCATGCTTCCAGGGGCTCGGGAAGTTAATTAAATACCATTTGGAGGCATTTAATGTTCGAGCAAAAACGGCTGATTTTCGACAAAAGAGATAACACCCCCCCATTACGTCATGCTTCAGAAATGTGGAAAATGGTCCGTTTTCAAATGTTTTATTTTTGAACGTCAGTTCACATTTGTAGGTGGATCATCAGTGTTAGAGCTAAAATTAGCATGTTTAAAGTGATTTTCATGCTTCCAGGGGCTCGGGAAGTGAAATAAATACCATTTGGAGGCATTTAATGTTCGAGCAAAAACGGCTGATTTTCGACAAAAGAGATAACACCCCCCCATTACGTCATGCTTCAGAAATGTGGAAAATGGTCCGTTTTCAAATGTTTTATTTTTGAACGTCAGTTCACATTTGTAGGTGGATCATCAGTGTTAGAGCTAAAATTAGCATGTTTAAAGTGATTTACATGCTTCCAGGGGCTCGGGAAGTTAATTAAATACCATTTGGAGGCATTTAATGTTCGAGCAAAAACGGCTGATTTTCGACAAAAGAGATAACACCCCCCCATTACGTCATGCTTCAGAAATGTGGAAAATGGTCCGTTTTCAAATGTTTTATTTTTGAACGTCAGTTCACATTTGTAGGTGGATCATCAGTGTTAGAGCTAAAATTAGCATGTTTAAAGTGATTTTCATGCTTCCAGGGGCCCAAAACACAAGATTAATGGAATGGTTAAAAGTGCATGAAAATGGCCAATTTACTCACTCTGAGTTCTCAAAAAGGGTTTCTTCACCCCGGGAAGTGAAATAAATACCATTTGGAGGCATTTAATGTTCGAGCAAAAACGGCTGATTTTCGACAAAAGAGATAACACCCCCCCATTACGTCATGCTTCAGAAATGTGGAAAATGGTCCATTTTCAAATGTTTTATTTTTGAACGTCAGTTCACATTTGTAGGTGGATCATCAGTGTTAGAGCTAAAATTAGCATGTTTAAAGTGATTTTCATGCTTCCAGGGGCTCGGGAAGTTAATTAAATACCATTTGGAGGCATTTAATGTTCGAGCAAAAACGGCTGATTTTCGACAAAAGAGATAACACCCCCCCATTACGTCATGCTTCAGAAATGTGGAAAATGGTCCGTTTTCAAATGTTTTATTTTTGAACGTCAGTTCACATTTGTAGGTGGATCATCAGTGTTAGAGCTAAAATTAGCATGTTTAAAGTGATTTTCATGCTTCCAGGGGCCCAAAACACAAGATTTATGGAATGGTTAAAAGTGCATGAAAATGGCCAATTTACTCACTCTGAGTTCTCAAAAAGGGTTTCTTCACCCCGGGAAGTGAAATAAATACCATTTGGAGGCATTTAATGTTCGAGCAAAAACGGCTGATTTTCGACAAAAGAGATAACACCCCCCCATTACGTCATGCTTCAGAAATGTGGAAAATGGTCCGTTTTCAAATGTTTTATTTTTGAACGTCAGTTCACATTTGTAGGTGGATCATCAGTGTTAGAGCTAAAATTAGCATGTTTAAAGTGATTTTCATGCTTCCAGGGGCTCGGGAAGTTAATTAAATACCATTTGGAGGCATTTAATGTTCGAGCAAAAACGGCTGATTTTCGACAAAAGAGATAACACCCCCCCATTACGTCATGCTTCAGAAATGTGGAAAATGGTCCGTTTTCAAATGTTTTATTTTTGAACGTCAGTTCACATTTGTAGGTGGATCATCAGTGTTAGAGTTAAAATTAGCATGTTTAAAGTGATTTTCATGCTTCCAGGGGCTCGGGAAGTGAAATAAATACCATTTGGAGGCATTTAATGTTCGAGCAAAAACGGCTGATTTTCGACAAAAGAGATAACACCCCCCCATTACGTCATGCTTCAGAAATGTGGAAAATGGTCCGTTTTCAAATGTTTTATTTTTGAACGTCAGTTCACATTTGTAGGTGGATCATCAGTGTTAGAGCTAAAATTAGCATGTTTAAAGTGATTTTCATGCTTCCAGGGGCTCGGGAAGTTAATTAAATACCATTTGGAGGCATTTAATGTTCGAGCAAAAACGGCTGATTTTCGACAAAAGAGATAACACCCCCCCATTACGTCATGCTTCAGAAATGTGGAAAATGGTCCGTTTTCAAATGTTTTATTTTTGAACGTCAGTTCACATTTGTAGGTGGATCATCAGTGTTAGAGCTAAAATTAGCATGTTTAAAGTGATTTTCATGCTTCCAGGGGCCCAAAACACAAGATTAATGGAATGGTTAAAAGTGCATGAAAATGGCCAATTTACTCACTCTGAGTTCTCAAAAAGGGTTTCTTCACCCCGGGAAGTGAAATAAATACCATTTGGAGGCATTTAATGTTCGAGCAAAAACGGCTGATTTTCGACAAAAGAGATAACACCCCCCCATTACGTCATGCTTCAGAAATGTGGAAAATGATCCGTTTTCAAATGTTTTATTTTTGAACGTCAGTTCACATTTGTAGGTGGATCATCAGTGTTAGAGCTAAAATTAGCATGTTTAAAGTGATTTTCATGCTTCCAGGGGCTCGGGAAGTTAATTAAATACCATTTGGAGGCATTTAATGTTCGAGCAAAAACGGCTGATTTTCGACAAAAGAGATAACACCCCCCCCATTACGTCATGCTTCAGAAATGTGGAAAATGGTCCGTTTTCAAATGTTTTATTTTTGAACGTCAGTTCACATTTGTAGGTGGATCATCAGTGTTAGAGCTAAAATTTGCATGTTTAAAGTGATTTTCATGCTTCCAGGGGCTCGGGAAGTTAATTAAATACCATTTGGAGGCATTTAATGTTCGAGCAAAAACGGCTGATTTTCGACAAAAGAGATAACACCCCCCCATTACGTCATGCTTCAGAAATGTGGAAAATGGTCCGTTTTCAAATGTTTTATTTTTGAACGTCAGTTCACATTTGTAGGTGGATCATCAGTGTTAGAGCTAAAATTAGCATGTTTAAAGTGATTTTCATGCTTCCAGGGGCTCGGGAAGTGAAATAAATACCATTTGGAGGCATTTAATGTTCGAGCAAAAACGGCTGATTTTCGACAAAAGAGATAACACCCCCCCATTACGTCATGCTTCAGAAATGTGGAAAATGGTCCGTTTTCAAATGTTTTATTTTTGAACGTCAGTTCACATTTGTAGGTGGATCATCAGTGTTAGAGCTAAAATTAGCATGTTTAAAGTGATTTTCATGCTTCCAGGGGCTCGGGAAGTGAAATAAATACCATTTGGAGGCATTTAATTTTCGAGCAAAAACGGCTGATTTTCGACAAAAGAGATAACACCCCCCCATTACGTCATGCTTCAGAAATGTGGAAAATGGTCCGTTTTCAAATGTTTTATTTTTGAACGTCAGTTCACATTTGTAGGTGGATCATCAGTGTTAGAGCTAAAATTAGCATGTTTAAAGTGATTTTCATGCTTCCAGGGGCTCGGGAAGTTAATTAAATACCATTTGGAGGCATTTAATGTTCGAGCAAAAACGGCTGATTTTCGACAAAAGAGATAACACCCCCCCCCATTACGTCATGCTTCAGAAATGTGGAAAATGGTCCATTTTCAAATGTTTTATTTTTGAACGTCAGTTCACATTTGTAGGTGGATCATCAGTGTTAGAGCTAAAATTAGCATGTTTAAAGTGATTTTCATTCTTCCAGGGGCCCAAAACACAAGATTAATGGAATGGTTAAAAGTGCATGAAAATGGCCAATTTACTCACTCTGAGTTCTCAAAAAGGGTTTCTTCACCCCGGGAAGTGAAATAAATACCATTTGGAGGCATTTAATGTTCGAGCAAAAACGGCTGATTTTCGACAAAAGAGATAACACCCGCCCATTACGTCATGCTTCAGAAATGTGGAAAATGGTCCGTTTTCAAATGTTTTATTTTTGAACGTCAGTTCACATTTGTAGGTGGATCATCAGTGTTAGAGCTAAAATTAGCATGTTTAAAGTGATTTTCATGCTTCCAGGGGCTCGGGAAGTGAAATAAATACCATTTGGAGGCATTTAATGTTCGAGCAAAAACGGCTGATTTTCGACAAAAGAGATAACACCCCCCCATTACGTCATGCTTCAGAAATGTGGAAAATGGTCCGTTTTCAAATGTTTTATTTTTGAACGTCAGTTCACATTTGTAGGTGGATCATCAGTGTTAGAGCTAAAATTAGCATGTTTAAAGTGATTTTCATGCTTCCAGGGGCTCGGGAAGTTAATTAAATACCATTTGGAGGCATTTAATGTTCGAGCAAAAACGGCTGATTTTCGACAAAAGAGATAACACCCCCCCATTACGTCATGCTTCAGAAATGTGGAAAATGGTCCGTTTTCAAATGTTTTATTTTTGAACGTCAGTTCACATTTGTAGGTGGATCATCAGTGTTAGAGCTAAAATTAGCATGTTTAATGTGATTTTCATGCTTCCAGGGGCCCAAAACACAAGATTAATGGAATGGTTAAAAGTGCATGAAAATGGCCAATTTACTCACTCTGAGTTCTCAAAAAGGGTTTCTTCACCCCGGGAAGTGAAATAAATACCATTTGGAGGCATTTTATGTTCGAGCAAAAACGGCTGATTTTCTACAAAAGAGATAACACCCCCCCATTACGTCATGCTTCAGAAATGTGGAAAATGATCCGTTTTCAAATGTTTTATTTTTGAACGTCAGTTCACATTTGTAGGTGGATCATCAGTGTTAGAGCTAAAATTAGCATGTTTAAAGTGATTTTCATGGTTCCAGGGGCTCGGGAAGTTAATTAAATACCATTTGGAGGCATTTAATGTTCGAGCAAAAACGGCTGATTTTCGACAAAAGAGATAACACCCCCCCCATTACGTCATGCTTCAGAAATGTGGAAAATGGTCCGTTTTCAAATGTTTTATTTTTGAACGTCAGTTCACATTTGTAGGTGGATCATCAGTGTTAGAGCTAAAATTAGCATGTTTAAAGTGATTTTCATGCTTCCAGGGGCTCGGGAAGTTAATTAAATACCATTTGGAGGCATTTAATGTTCGAGCAAAAACGGCTGATTTTCGACAAAAGAGATAACACCCCCCCATTACGTCATGCTTCAGAAATGTGGAAAATGGTCCGTTTTCAAATGTTTTATTTTTGAACGTCAGTTCACATTTGTAGGTGGATCATCAGTGTTAGAGCTAAAATTAGCATGTTTAAAGTGATTTTCATGCTTCCAGGGGCTCGGGAAGTGAAATAAATACCATTTGGAGGCATTTAATGTTCGAGCAAAAACGGCTGATTTTCGACAAAAGAGATAACACCCGCCCCATTACGTCATGCTTCAGAAATGTGGAAAATGGTCCGTTTTCAAATGTTTTATTTTTGAACGTCAGTTCACATTTGTAGGTGGATCATCAGTGTTAGAGCTAAAATTAGCATGTTTAAAGTGATTTTCATGCTTCCAGGGGCTCGGGAAGTTAATTAAATACCATTTGGAGGCATTTAATGTTCGAGCAAAAACGGCTGATTTTCGACAAAAGAGATAACACCCCCCCATTACGTCATGCTTCAGAAATGTGGAAAATGGTCCGTTTTCAAATGTTTTATTTTTGAACGTCAGTTCACATTTGTAGGTGGATCATCAGTGTTAGAGCTAAAATTAGCATGTTTAAAGTGATTTTCATGCTTCCAGGGGCTCGGGAAGTGAAATAAATACCATTTGGAGGCATTTAATTTTCGAGCAAAAACGGCTGATTTTCGACAAAAGAGATAACACCCCCCCATTACGTCATGCTTCAGAAATGTGGAAAATGGTCCGTTTTCAAATGTTTTATTTTTGAACGTCAGTTCACATTTGTAGGTGGATCATCAGTGTTAGAGCTAAAATTAGCATGTTTAAAGTGATTTTCATGCTTCCAGGGGCTCGGGAAGTTAATTAAATACCATTTGGAGGCATTTAATGTTCGAGCAAAAACGGCTGATTTTCGACAAAAGAGATAACACCCCCCCATTACGTCATGCTTCAGAAATGTGGAAAATGGTCCATTTTCAAATGTTTTATTTTTGAACGTCAGTTCACATTTGTAGGTGGATCATCAGTGTTAGAGCTAAAATTAGCATGTTTAAAGTGATTTTCATGCTTCCAGGGGCCCAAAACACAAGATTAATGGAATGGTTAAAAGTGCATGAAAATGGCCAATTTACTCACTCTGAGTTCTCAAAAAGGGTTTCTTCACCCCGGGAAGTGAAATAAATACCATTTGGAGGCATTTAATGTTCGAGCAAAAACGGCTGATTTTCGACAAAAGAGATAACACCCCCCCATTACGTCATGCTTCAGAAATGTGGAAAATGGTCCGTTTTCAAATGTTTTATTTTTGAACGTCAGTTCACATTTGTAGGTGGATCATCAGTGTTAGAGCTAAAATTAGCATGTTTAAAGTGATTTTCATGCTTCCAGGGGCTCGGGAAGTTAATTAAATACCATTTGGAGGAATTTAATGTTCGAGCAAAAACGGCTGATTTTCGACAAAAGAGATAACACCCCCCGTTACGTCATGCTTCAGAAATGTGGAAAATGGTCCGTTTTCAAATGTTTTATTTTTGAACGTCAGTTCACATTTGTAGGTGGATCATCAGTGTTAGAGCTAAAATTAGCATGTTTAAAGTGATTTTCATGCTTCCAGGGGCCCAAAACACAAGATTAATGGAATGGTTAAAAGTGCATGAAAATGGCCAATTTACTCACTCTGAGTTCTCAAAAAGGGTTTCTTCACCCCGGGAAGTGAAATAAATACCATTTGGAGGCATTTAATGTTCGAGCAAAAACGGCTGATTTTCGACAAAAGAGATAACACCCCCCCATTACGTCATGCTTCAGAAATGTGGAAAATGGTCCGTTTTCAAATGTTTTATTTTTGAACGTCAGTTCACATTTGTAGGTGGATCATCAGTGTTAGAGCTAAAATTAGCATGTTTAAAGTGATTTTCATGCTTCCAGGGGCTCGGGAAGTTAATTAAATACCATTTGGAGGCATTTAATGTTCGAGCAAAAACGGCTGATTTTCGACAAAAGAGATAACACCCCCCCCATTACGTCATGCTTCAGAAATGTGGAAAATGGTCCGTTTTCAAATGTTTTATTTTTGAACGTCAGTTCACATTTGTAGGTGGATCATCAGTGTTAGAGCTAAAATTAGCATGTTTAAAGTGATTTTCATGCTTCCAGGGGCCCAAAACACAAGATTAATGGAATGGTTAAAAGTGCATGAAAATGGCCAATTTACTCACTCTGAGTTCTCAAAAAGGGTTTCTTCACCCCGGGAAGTGAAATAAATATCATTTGGAGGCATTTAATGTTCGAGCAAAAACGGCTGATTTTCGACAAAAGAGATAACACCCCCCCATTACGTCATGCTTCAGAAATGTGGAAAATGGTCCGTTTTCAAATGTTTTATTTTTGAACGTCAGTTCACATTTGTAGGTGGATCATCAGTGTTAGAGCTAAAATTAGCATGTTTAAAGTGATTTTCATGCTTCCAGGGGCTCGGGAAGTTAATTAAATACCATTTGGAGGCATTTAATGTTCGAGCAAAAACGGCTGATTTTCGACAAAAGAGATAACACCCCCCCCATTACGTCATGCTTCAGAAATGTGGAAAATGGTCCGTTTTCAAATGTTTTATTTTTGAACGTCAGTTCACATTTGTAGGTGGATCATCAGTGTTAGAGCTAAAATTAGCATGTTTAAAGTGATTTTCATGCTTCCAGGGGCCCAAAACACAAGATTTATGGAATGGTTAAAAGTGCATGAAAATGGCCAATTTACTCACTCTGAGTTCTCAAAAAGGGTTTCTTCACCCCGGGAAGTGAAATAAATACCATTTGGAGGCATTTAATGTTCGAGCAAAAACGGCTGATTTTCGACAAAAGAGATAACACCCCCCCATTACGTCATGCTTCAGAAATGTGGAAAATGGTCCGTTTTCAAATGTTTTATTTTTGAACGTCAGTTCACATTTGTAGGTGGATCATCAGTGTTAGAGCTAAAATTAGCATGTTTAAAGTGATTTTCATGCTTCCAGGGGCTCGGTAAGTTAATTAAATACCATTTGGAGGCATTTAATGTTCGAGCAAAAACGGCTGATTTTCGACAAAAGAGATAACACCCCCCCATTACGTCATGCTTCAGAAATGTGGAAAATGGTCCGTTTTCAAATGTTTTATTTTTGAACGTCAGTTCACATTTGTAGGTGGATCATCAGTGTTAGAGCTAAAATTAGCATGTTTAAAGTGATTTTCATGCTTCCAGGAGCTCGGGAAGTGAAATAAATACCATTTGGAGGCATTTAATGTTCGAGCAAAAACGGCTGATTTTCGACAAAAGAGATAACACCCCCCCATTACGTCATGCTTCAGAAATGTGGAAAATGGTCCGTTTTCAAATGTTTTATTTTTGAACGTCAGTTCACATTTGTAGGTGGATCATCAGTGTTAGAGCTAAAATTAGCATGTTTAAAGTGATTTTCATGCTTCCAGGGGCTCGGGAAGTTAATTAAATACCATTTGGAGGCATTTAATGTTCGAGCAAAAACGGCTGATTTTCGACAAAAGAGATAACACCCCCCCATTACGTCATGCTTCAGAAATTTGGAAAATGGTCCATTTTCAAATGTTTTATTTTTGAACGTCAGTTCACATTTGTAGGTGGATCATCAGTGTTAGAGCTAAAATTAGCATGTTTAAAGTGATTTTCATGCTTCCAGGGGCCCAAAACACAAGATTAATGGAATGGTTAAAAGTGCATGAAAATGGCCAATTTACTCACTCTGAGTTCTCAAAAAGGGTTTCTTCACCCCGGGAAGTGAAATAAATACCATTTGGAGGCATTTAATGTTCGAGCAAAAACGGCTGATTTTCGACAAAAGAGATAACACCCCCCCCATTACGTCATGCTTCAGAAATGTGGAAAATGATCCGTTTTCAAATGTTTTATTTTTGAACGTCAGTTCACATTTGTAGGTGGATCATCAGTGTTAGAGCTAAAATTAGCCTGTTTAAAGTGATTTTCATGCTTCCAGGGGCTCGGGAAGTTAATTAAATACCATTTGGAGGCATTTAATGTTCGAGCAAAAACGGCTGATTTTCGACAAAAGAGATAACACCCCCCCCATTACGTCATGCTTCAGAAATGTGGAAAATGATCCGTTTTCAAATGTTTTATTTTTGAACGTCAGTTCACATTTGTAGGTGGATCATCAGTGTTAGAGCTAAAATTAGCATGTTTAAAGTGATTTTCATGCTTCCAGGGGCTCGGGAAGTTAATTAAATACCATTTGGAGGCATTTAATGTTCGAGCAAAAACGGCTGATTTTCGACAAAAGAGATAACACCCCCCCCATTACGTCATGCTTCAGAAATGTTGAAAATGGTCCGTTTTCAAATGTTTTATTTTTGAACGTCAGTTCACATTTGTAGGTGGATCATCAGTGTTAGAGCTAAAATTAGCATGTTTAAAGTGATTTTCATGCTTCCAGGGGCTCGGGAAGTTAATTAAATACCATTTGGAGGCATTTAATGTTCGAGCAAAAACGGCTGATTTTCGACAAAAGAGATAACACCCCCCCATTACGTCATGCTTCAGAAATGTGGAAAATGGTCCGTTTTCAAATGTTTTATTTTTGAACGTCAGTTCACATTTGTAGGTGGATCATCAGTGTTAGAGCTAAAATTAGCATGTTTAAAGTGATTTTCATGCTTCCAGGGGCTCGGGAAGTGAAATAAATACCATTTGGAGGCATTTAATGTTCGAGCAAAAACGGCTGATTTTCGACAAAAGAGATAACACCCCCCCATTACGTCATGCTTCAGAAATGTGGAAAATGGTCCGTTTTCAAATGTTTTATTTTTGAACGTCAGTTCACATTTGTAGGTGGATCATCAGTGTTAGAGCTAAAATTAGCATGTTTAAAGTGATTTTCATGCTTCCAGGGGCTCGGGAAGTTAATTAAATACCATTTGGAGGCATTTAATGTTCGAGCAAAAACGGCTGATTTTCGACAAAAGAGATAACACCCCCCCATTACGTCATGCTTCAGAAATGTGGAAAATGGTCCGTTTTCAAATGTTTTATTTTTGAACGTCAGTTCACATTTGTAGGTGGATCATCAGTGTTAGAGCTAAAATTAGCATGTTTAAAGTGATTTTCATGCTTCCAGGGGCTCGGGAAGTGAAATAAATACCATTTGGAGGCATTTAATTTTCGAGCAAAAACGGCTGATTTTCGACAAAAGAGATAACACCCCCCCATTACGTCATGCTTCAGAAATGTGGAAAATGGTCCGTTTTCAAATGTTTTATTTTTGAACGTCAGTTCACATTTGTAGGTGGATCATCAGTGTTAGAGCTAAAATTAGCATGTTTAAAGTGATTTTCATGCTTCCAGGGGCTCGGGAAGTTAATTAAATACCATTTGGAGGCATTTAATGTTCGAGCAAAAACGGCTGATTTTCGACAAAAGAGATAACACCCCCCCATTACGTCATGCTTCAGAAATGTGGAAAATGGTCCATTTTCAAATGTTTTATTTTTGAACGTCAGTTCACATTTGTAGGTGGATCATCAGTGTTAGAGCTAAAATTAGCATGTTTAAAGTGATTTTCATGCTTCCAGGGGCCCAAAACACAAGATTAATGGAATGGTTAAAAGTGCATGAAAATGGCCAATTTACTCACTCTGAGTTCTCAAAAAGGGTTTCTTCACCCCGGGAAGTGAAATAAATACCATTTGGAGGCATTTAATGTTCGAGCAAAAATGGCTGATTTTCGACAAAAGAGATAACACCCCCCCATTACGTCATGCTTCAGAAATGTGGAAAATGGTCCGTTTTCAAATGTTTTATTTTTGAACGTCAGTTCACATTTGTAGGTGGATCATCAGTGTTAGAGCTAAAATTAGCATGTTTAAAGTGATTTTCATGCTTCCAGGGGCCCAAAACACAAGATTTATGGAATGGTTAAAAGTGCATGAAAATGGCCAATTTACTCACTCTGAGTTCTCAAAAAGGGTTTCTTCACCCCGGGAAGTTAATTAAATACCATTTGGAGGCATTTAATGTTCGAGCAAAAACGGCTGATTTTCGACAAAAGAGATAACACCCCCCCATTACGTCATGCTTCAGAAATGTGGAAAATGGTCCGTTTTCAAATGTTTTATTTTTGAACGTCAGTTCACATTTGTAGGTGGATCATCAGTGTTAGAGCTAAAATTAGCATGTTTAAAGTGATTTTCATGCTTCCAGGGGCTCGGGAAGTTAATTAAATACCATTTGGAGGCATTTAATGTTCGAGCAAAAACGGCTGATTTTCGACAAAAGAGATAACACCCCCCATTACGTCATGCTTCAGAAATGTGGAAAATGGTCCGTTTTCAAATGTTTTATTTTTGAACGTCAGTTCACATTTGTAGGTGGATCATCAGTGTTAGAGCTAAAATTAGCATGTTTAAAGTGATTTTCATGCTTCCAGGGGCCCAAAACACAAGATTAATGGAATGGTTAAAAGTGCATGAAAATGGCCAATTTACTCACTCTGAGTTCTCAAAAAGGGTTTCTTCACCCCGGGAAGTGAAATAAATACCATTTGGAGGCATTTAATGTTCGAGCAAAAACGGCTGATTTTCGACAAAAGAGATAACACCCCCCCATTACGTCATGCTTCAGAAATGTGGAAAATGGTCCGTTTTCAAATGTTTTATTTTTGAACGTCAGTTCACATTTGTAGGTGGATCATCAGTGTTAGAGCTAAAATTAGCATGTTTAAAGTGATTTTCATGCTTCCAGGGGCTCGGGAAGTTAATTAAATACCATTTGGAGGCATTTAATGTTCGAGCAAAAACGGCTGATTTTCGACAAAAGAGATAACACCCCCCCATTACGTCATGCTTCAGAAATGTGGAAAATGGTCTGTTTTCAAATGTTTTATTTTTGAACGTCAGTTCACATTTGTAGGTGGATCATCAGTGTTAGAGCTAAAATTAGCATGTTTAAAGTGATTTTCATGCTTCCAGGGGCTCGGGAAGTGAAATAAATACCATTTGGAGGCATTTAATGTTCGAGCAAAAACGGCTGATTTTCGACAAAAGAGATAACACCCCCCCCCCATTACGTCATGCTTCAGAAATGTGGAAAATGGTCCGTTTTCAAATGTTTTATTTTTGAACGTCAGTTCACATTTGTAGGTGGATCATCAGTGTTAGAGCTAAAATTAGCATGTTTAAAGTGATTTTCATGCTTCCAGGGGCTCGGGAAGTTAATTAAATACCATTTGGAGGCATTTAATGTTCGAGCAAAAACGGCTGATTTTCGACAAAAGAGATAACACCCCCCCCATTACGTCATGCTTCAGAAATGTGGAAAATGATCCGTTTTCAAATGTTTTATTTTTGAACGTCAGTTCACATTTGTAGGTGGATCATCAGTGTTAGAGCTAAAATTAGCATGTTTAAAGTGATTTTCATGCTTCCAGGGGCTCGGGAAGTTAATTAAATACCATTTGGAGGCATTTAATGTTCGAGCAAAAACGGCTGATTTTCGACAAAAGAGATAACACCCCCCCCATTACGTCATGCTTCAGAAATGTTGAAAATGGTCCGTTTTCAAATGTTTTATTTTTGAACGTCAGTTCACATTTGTAGGTGGATCATCAGTGTTAGAGCTAAAATTAGCATGTTTAAAGTGATTTTCATGCTTCCAGGGGCTCGGGAAGTTAATTAAATACCATTTGGAGGCATTTAATGTTCGAGCAAAAACGGCTGATTTTCGACAAAAGAGATAACACCCCCCCATTACGTCATGCTTCAGAAATGTGGAAAATGGTCCGTTTTCAAATGTTTTATTTTTGAACGTCAGTTCACATTTGTAGGTGGATCATCAGTGTTAGAGCTAAAATTAGCATGTTTAAAGTGATTTTCATGCTTCCAGGGGCTCGGGAAGTGAAATAAATACCATTTGGAGGCATTTAATGTTCGAGCAAAAACGGCTGATTTTCGACAAAAGAGATAACACCCCCCCATTACGTCATGCTTCAGAAATGTGGAAAATGGTCCGTTTTCAAATGTTTTATTTTTGAACGTCAGTTCACATTTGTAGGTGGATCATCAGTGTTAGAGCTAAAATTAGCATGTTTAAAGTGATTTTCATGCTTCCAGGGGCTCGGGAAGTTAATTAAATACCATTTGGAGGCATTTAATGTTCGAGCAAAAACGGCTGATTTTCGACAAAAGAGATAACACCCCCCCATTACGTCATGCTTCAGAAATGTGGAAAATGGTCCGTTTTCAAATGTTTTATTTTTGAACGTCAGTTCACATTTGTAGGTGGATCATCAGTGTTAGAGCTAAAATTAGCATGTTTAAAGTGATTTTCATGCTTCCAGGGGCTCGGGAAGTGAAATAAATACCATTTGGAGGCATTTAATTTTCGAGCAAAAACGGCTGATTTTCGACAAAAGAGATAACACCCCCCCATTACGTCATGCTTCAGAAATGTGGAAAATGGTCCGTTTTCAAATGTTTTATTTTTGAACGTCAGTTCACATTTGTAGGTGGATCATCAGTGTTAGAGCTAAAATTAGCATGTTTAAAGTGATTTTCATGCTTCCAGGGGCTCGGGAAGTTAATTAAATACCATTTGGAGGCATTTAATGTTCGAGCAAAAACGGCTGATTTTCGACAAAAGAGATAACACCCCCCCATTACGTCATGCTTCAGAAATGTGGAAAATGGTCCATTTTCAAATGTTTTATTTTTGAACGTCAGTTCACATTTGTAGGTGGATCATCAGTGTTAGAGCTAAAATTAGCATGTTTAAAGTGATTTTCATGCTTCCAGGGGCCCAAAACACAAGATTAATGGAATGGTTAAAAGTGCATGAAAATGGCCAATTTACTCACTCTGAGTTCTCAAAAAGGGTTTCTTCACCCCGGGAAGTGAAATAAATACCATTTGGAGGCATTTAATGTTCGAGCAAAAATGGCTGATTTTCGACAAAAGAGATAACACCCCCCCATTACGTCATGCTTCAGAAATGTGGAAAATGGTCCGTTTTCAAATGTTTTATTTTTGAACGTCAGTTCACATTTGTAGGTGGATCATCAGTGTTAGAGCTAAAATTAGCATGTTTAAAGTGATTTTCATGCTTCCAGGGGCCCAAAACACAAGATTTATGGAATGGTTAAAAGTGCATGAAAATGGCCAATTTACTCACTCTGAGTTCTCAAAAAGGGTTTCTTCACCCCGGGAAGTTAATTAAATACCATTTGGAGGCATTTAATGTTCGAGCAAAAACGGCTGATTTTCGACAAAAGAGATAACACCCCCCCATTACGTCATGCTTCAGAAATGTGGAAAATGGTCCGTTTTCAAATGTTTTATTTTTGAACGTCAGTTCACATTTGTAGGTGGATCATCAGTGTTAGAGCTAAAATTAGCATGTTTAAAGTGATTTTCATGCTTCCAGGGGCTCGGGAAGTTAATTAAATACCATTTGGAGGCATTTAATGTTCGAGCAAAAACGGCTGATTTTCGACAAAAGAGATAACACCCCCCATTACGTCATGCTTCAGAAATGTGGAAAATGGTCCGTTTTCAAATGTTTTATTTTTGAACGTCAGTTCACATTTGTAGGTGGATCATCAGTGTTAGAGCTAAAATTAGCATGTTTAAAGTGATTTTCATGCTTCCAGGGGCCCAAAACACAAGATTAATGGAATGGTTAAAAGTGCATGAAAATGGCCAATTTACTCACTCTGAGTTCTCAAAAAGGGTTTCTTCACCCCGGGAAGTGAAATAAATACCATTTGGAGGCATTTAATGTTCGAGCAAAAACGGCTGATTTTCGACAAAAGAGATAACACCCCCCCATTACGTCATGCTTCAGAAATGTGGAAAATGGTCCGTTTTCAAATGTTTTATTTTTGAACGTCAGTTCACATTTGTAGGTGGATCATCAGTGTTAGAGCTAAAATTAGCATGTTTAAAGTGATTTTCATGCTTCCAGGGGCTCGGGAAGTTAATTAAATACCATTTGGAGGCATTTAATGTTCGAGCAAAAACGGCTGATTTTCGACAAAAGAGATAACACCCCCCCATTACGTCATGCTTCAGAAATGTGGAAAATGGTCTGTTTTCAAATGTTTTATTTTTGAACGTCAGTTCACATTTGTAGGTGGATCATCAGTGTTAGAGCTAAAATTAGCATGTTTAAAGTGATTTTCATGCTTCCAGGGGCTCGGGAAGTGAAATAAATACCATTTGGAGGCATTTAATGTTCGAGCAAAAACGGCTGATTTTCGACAAAAGAGATAACACCCCCCCCCCATTACGTCATGCTTCAGAAATGTGGAAAATGGTCCGTTTTCAAATGTTTTATTTTTGAACGTCAGTTCACATTTGTAGGTGGATCATCAGTGTTAGAGCTAAAATTAGCATGTTTAAAGTGATTTTCATGCTTCCAGGGGCTCGGGAAGTTAATTAAATACCATTTGGAGGCATTTAATGTTCGAGCAAAAACGGCTGATTTTCGACAAAAGAGATAACACCCCCCCATTACGTCATGCTTCAGAAATGTGGAAAATGGTCCGTTTTCAAATGTTTTATTTTTGAACGTCAGTTCACATTTGTAGGTGGATCATCAGTGTTAGAGCTAAAATTAGCATGTTTAAAGTGATTTTCATGCTTCCAGGGGCCCAAAACACAAGATTAATGGAATGGTTAAAAGTGCATGAAAATGGCCAATTTACTCACTCTGAGTTCTCAAAAAGGGTTTCTTCACCCCGGGAAGTGAAATAAATACCATTTGGAGGCATGTAATGTTCGAGCAAAAACGGCTGATTTTCGACAAAAGAGATAACACCCCCCCATTACGTCATGCTTCAGAAATGTGGAAAATGGTCCGTTTTCAAATGTTTTATTTTTGAACGTCAGTTCACATTTGTAGGTGGATCATCAGTGTTAGAGCTAAAATTAGCATGTTTAAAGTGATTTTCATGCTTCCAGGGGCTCGGGAAGTTAATTAAATACCATTTGGAGGCATTTATTGTTCGAGCAAAAACGGCTGATTTTCGACAAAAGAGATAACACCCCCCCATTACGTCATGCTTCAGAAATGTGGAAAATGGTCCGTTTTCAAATGTTTTATTTTTGAACGTCAGTTCACATTTGTAGGTGGATCATCAGTGTTAGAGCTAAAATTAGCATGTTTAAAGTGATTTTCATGCTTCCAGGGGCCCAAAACACAAGATTTATGGAATGGTTAAAAGTGCATGAAAATGGCCAATTTACTCACTCTGAGTTCTCAAAAAGGGTTTCTTCACCCCGGGAAGTGAAATAAATACCATTTGGAGGCATTTAATGTTCGAGCAAAAACGGCTGATTTTCGACAAAAGAGATAACACCCCCCCATTACGTCATGCTTCAGAAATGTGGAAAATGATCCGTTTTCAAATGTTTTATTTTTGAACGTCAGTTCACATTTGTAGGTGGATCATCAGTGTTAGAGTTAAAATTAGCATGTTTAAAGTGATTTTCATGCTTCCAGGGGCTCGGGAAGTTAATTAAATACCATTTGGAGGCATTTAATGTTCGAGCAAAAACGGCTGATTTTCGACAAAAGAGATAACACCCCCCCCATTACGTCATGCTTCAGAAATGTGGAAAATGGTCCGTTTTCAAATGTTTTATTTTTGAACGTCAGTTCACATTTGTAGGTGGATCATCAGTGTTAGAGCTAAAATTTGCATGTTTAAAGTGATTTTCATGCTTCCAGGGGCTCGGGAAGTTAATTAAATACCATTTGGAGGCATTTAATGTTCGAGCAAAAACGGCTGATTTTCGACAAAAGAGATAACACCCCCCCATTACGTCATGCTTCAGAAATGTGGAAAATGGTCCGTTTTCAAATGTTTTATTTTTGAACGTCAGTTCACATTTGTAGGTGGATCATCAGTGTTAGAGCTAAAATTAGCATGTTTAAAGTGATTTTCATGCTTCCAGGGGCTCGGGAAGTGAAATAAATACCATTTGGAGGCATTTAATGTTCGAGCAAAAACGGCTGATTTTCGACAAAAGAGATAACACCCCCCCATTACGTCATGCTTCAGAAATGTGGAAAATGGTCCGTTTTCAAATGTTTTATTTTTGAACGTCAGTTCACATTTGTAGGTGGATCATCAGTGTTAGAGCTAAAATTAGCATGTTTAAAGTGATTTTCATGCTTCCAGGGGCTCGGGAAGTGAAATAAATACCATTTGGAGGCATTTAATTTTCGAGCAAAAACGGCTGATTTTCGACAAAAGAGATAACACCCCCCCATTACGTCATGCTTCAGAAATGTGGAAAATGGTCCGTTTTCAAATGTTTTATTTTTGAACGTCAGTTCACATTTGTAGGTGGATCATCAGTGTTAGAGCTAAAATTAGCATGTTTAAAGTGATTTTCATGCTTCCAGGGGCTCGGGAAGTTAATTAAATACCATTTGGAGGCATTTAATGTTCGAGCAAAAACGGCTGATTTTCGACAAAAGAGATAACACCCCCCCCATTACGTCATGCTTCAGAAATGTGGAAAATGGTCCATTTTCAAATGTTTTATTTTTGAACGTCAGTTCACATTTGTAGGTGGATCATCAGTGTTAGAGCTAAAATTAGCATGTTTAAAGTGATTTTCATTCTTCCAGGGGCCCAAAACACAAGATTAATGGAATGGTTAAAAGTGCATGAAAATGGCCAATTTACTCACTCTGAGTTCTCAAAAAGGGTTTCTTCACCCCGGGAAGTGAAATAAATACCATTTGGAGGCATTTAATGTTCGAGCAAAAACGGCTGATTTTCGACAAAAGAGATAACACCCGCCCATTACGTCATGCTTCAGAAATGTCGAAAATGGTCCGTTTTCAAATGTTTTATTTTTGAACGTCAGTTCACATTTGTAGGTGGATCATCAGTGTTAGAGCTAAAATTAGCATGTTTAAAGTGATTTTCATGCTTCCAGGGGCTCGGGAAGTGAAATAAATACCATTTGGAGGCATTTAATGTTCGAGCAAAAACGGCTGATTTTCGACAAAAGAGATAACACCCCCCCATTACGTCATGCTTCAGAAATGTGGAAAATGGTCCGTTTTCAAATGTTTTATTTTTGAACGTCAGTTCACATTTGAGGTGGATCATCAGTGTTAGAGCTAAAATTAGCATGTTTAAAGTGATTTTCATGCTTCCAGGGGCTCGGGAAGTTAATTAAATACCATTTGGAGGCATTTAATGTTCGAGCAAAAACGGCTGATTTTCGACAAAAGAGATAACACCCCCCCATTACGTCATGCTTCAGAAATGTGGAAAATGGTCCGTTTTCAAATGTTTTATTTTTGAACGTCAGTTCACATTTGTAGGTGGATCATCAGTGTTAGAGCTAAAATTAGCATGTTTAATGTGATTTTCATGCTTCCAGGGGCCCAAAACACAAGATTAATGGAATGGTTAAAAGTGCATGAAAATGGCCAATTTACTCACTCTGAGTTCTCAAAAAGGGTTTCTTCACCCCGGGAAGTGAAATAAATACCATTTGGAGGCATTTAATGTTCGAGCAAAAACGGCTGATTTTCTACAAAAGAGATAACACCCCCCCATTACGTCATGCTTCAGAAATGTGGAAAATGATCCGTTTTCAAATGTTTTATTTTTGAACGTCAGTTCACATTTGTAGGTGGATCATCAGTGTTAGAGCTAAAATTAGCATGTTTAAAGTGATTTTCATGGTTCCAGGGGCTCGGGAAGTTAATTAAATACCATTTGGAGGCATTTAATGTTCGAGCAAAAACGGCTGATTTTCGACAAAAGAGATAACACCCCCCCCATTACGTCATGTTTCAGAAATGTGGAAAATGGTCTGTTTTCAAATGTTTTATTTTTGAACGTCAGTTCACATTTGTAGGTGGATCATCAGTGTTAGAGCTAACATTAGCATGTTTAAAGTGATTTTCATGCTTCCAGGGGCTCGGGAAGTTAATTAAATACCATTTGGAGGCATTTAATGTTCGAGCAAAAACGGCTGATTTTCGACAAAAGAGATAATACCCCCCCATTACGTCATGCTTCAGAAATGTGGAAAATGGTCCGTTTTCAAATGTTTTATTTTTGAACGTCAGTTCACATTTGTAGGTGGATCATCAGTGTTAGAGCTAAAATTAGCATGTTTAAAGTGATTTTCATGCTTCCAGGGGCTCGGGAAGTGAAATAAATACCATTTGGAGGCATTTAATGTTCGAGCAAAAACGGCTGATTTTCGACAAAAGAGATAACACCCCCCCATTACGTCATGCTTCAGAAATGTGGAAAATGGTCCGTTTTCAAATGTTTTATTTTTGAACGTCAGTTCACATTTGTAGGTGGATCATCAGTGTTAGAGCTAAAATTAGCATGTTTAAAGTGATTTTCATGCTTCCAGGGGCTCGGGAAGTTAATTAAATACCATTTGGAGGCATTTAATGTTCGAGCAAAAACGGCTGATTTTCGACAAAAGAGATAACACCCCCCCATTACGTCATGCTTCAGAAATGTGGAAAATGGTCCGTTTTCAAATGTTTTATTTTTGAACGTCAGTTCACATTTGTAGGTGGATCATCAGTGTTAGAGCTAAAATTAGCATGTTTAAAGTGATTTTCATGCTTCCAGGGGCTCGGGAAGTGAAATAAATACCATTTGGAGGCATTTAATTTTCGAGCAAAAACGGCTGATTTTCGACAAAAGAGATAACACCCCCCCCATTACGTCATGTTTCAGAAATGTGGAAAATGGTCCGTTTTCAAATGTTTTATTTTTGAACGTCAGTTCACATTTGTAGGTGGATCATCAGTGTTAGAGCTAACATTAGCATGTTTAAAGTGATTTTCATGCTTCCAGGGGCTCGGGAAGTTAATTAAATACCATTTGGAGGCATTTAATGTTCGAGCAAAAACGGCTGATTTTCGACAAAAGAGATAACACCCCCCCATTACGTCATGCTTCAGAAATGTGGAAAATGGTCCGTTTTCAAATGTTTTATTTTTGAACGTCAGTTCACATTTGTAGGTGGATCATCAGTGTTAGAGCTAAAATTAGCATGTTTAAAGTGATTTTCATGCTTCCAGGGGCTCGGGAAGTGAAATAAATACCATTTGGAGGCATTTAATGTTCGAGCAAAAACGGCTGATTTTCGACAAAAGAGATAACACCCCCCCATTACGTCATGCTTCAGAAATGTGGAAAATGGTCCGTTTTCAAATGTTTTATTTTTGAACGTCAGTTCACATTTGTAGGTGGATCATCAGTGTTAGAGCTAAAATTAGCGTGTTTAAAGTGATTTTCATGCTTCCAGGGGCTCGGGAAGTTAATTAAATACCATTTGGAGGCATTTAATGTTCGAGCAAAAACGGCTGATTTTCGACAAAAGAGATAACACCCCCCCATTACGTCATGCTTCAGAAATGTGGAAAATGGTCCGTTTTCAAATGTTTTATTTTTGAACGTCAGTTCACATTTGTAGGTGGATCATCAGTGTTAGAGCTAAAATTAGCATGTTTAAAGTGATTTTCATGCTTCCAGGGGCTCGGGAAGTGAAATAAATACCATTTGGAGGCATTTAATTTTCGAGCAAAAACGGCTGATTTTCGACAAAAGAGATAACACCCCCCCATTACGTCATGCTTCAGAAATGTGGAAAATGGTCCGTTTTCAAATGTTTTATTTTTGAACGTCAGTTCACATTTGTAGGTGGATCATCAGTGTTAGAGCTAAAATTAGCATGTTTAAAGTGATTTTCATGCTTCCAGGGGCTCGGGAAGTTAATTAAATACCATTTGGAGGCATTTAATGTTCGAGCAAAAACGGCTGATTTTCGACAAAAGAGATAACACCCCCCCATTACGTCATGCTTCAGAAATGTGGAAAATGGTCCATTTTCAAATGTTTTATTTTTGAACGTCAGTTCACATTTGTAGGTGGATCATCAGTGTTAGAGCTAAAATTAGCATGTTTAAAGTGATTTTCATGCTTCCAGGGGCCCAAAACACAAGATTAATGGAATGGTTAAAAGTGCATGAAAATGGCCAATTTACTCACTCTGAGTTCTCAAAAAGGGTTTCTTCACCCCGGGAAGAGAAATAAATACCATTTGGAGGCATTTAATGTTCGAGCAAAAACGGCTGATTTTCGACAAAAGAGATAACACCCCCCCATTACGTCATGCTTCAGAAATGTGGAAAATGGTCCGTTTTCAAATGTTTTATTTTTGAACGTCAGTTCACATTTGTAGGTGGATCATCAGTGTTAGAGCTAAAATTAGCATGTTTAAAGTGATTTTCATGCTTCCAGGGGCTCGGGAAGTTAATTAAATACCATTTGGAGGCATTTAATGTTCGAGCAAAAACGGCTGATTTTCGACAAAAGAGATAACACCCCCCCGTTACGTCATGCTTCAGAAATGTGGAAAATGGTCCGTTTTCAAATGTTTTATTTTTGAACGTCAGTTCACATTTGTAGGTGGATCATCAGTGTTAGAGCTAAAATTAGCATGTTTAAAGTGATTTTCATGCTTCCAGGGGCCCAAAACACAAGATTAATGGAATGGTTAAAAGTGCATGAAAATGGCCAATTTACTCACTCTGAGTTCTCAAAAAGGGTTTCTTCACCCCGGGAAGTGAAATAAATACCATTTGGAGGCATTTAATGTTCGAGCAAAAACGGCTGATTTTCGACAAAAGAGATAACACCCCCCCATTACGTCATGCTTCAGAAATGTGGAAAATGGTCCGTTTTCAAATGTTTTATTTTTGAACGTCAGTTCACATTTGTAGGTGGATCATCAGTGTTAGAGCTAAAATTAGCATGTTTAAAGTGATTTTCATGCTTCCAGGGGCTCGGGAAGTTAATTAAATACCATTTGGAGGCATTTAATGTTCGAGCAAAAACGGCTGATTTTCGACAAAAGAGATAACACCCCCCCCATTACGTCATGCTTCAGAAATGTGGAAAATGGTCCGTTTTCAAATGTTTTATTTTTGAACGTCAGTTCACATTTGTAGGTGGATCATCAGTGTTAGAGCTAAAATTAGCATGTTTAAAGTGATTTTCATGCTTCCAGGGGCCCAAAACACAAGATTAATGGAATGGTTAAAAGTGCATGAAAATGGCCAATTTACTCACTCTGAGTTCTCAAAAAGGGTTTCTTCACCCCGGGAAGTGAAATAAATACCATTTGGAGGCATTTAATGTTCGAGCAAAAACGGCTGATTTTCGACAAAAGAGATAACACCCCCCCATTACGTCATGCTTCAGAAATGTGGAAAATGGTCCGTTTTCAAATGTTTTATTTTTGAACGTCAGTTCACATTTGTAGGTGGATCATCAGTGTTAGAGCTAAAATTAGCATGTTTAAAGTGATTTTCATGCTTCCAGGGGCTCGGGAAGTTAATTAAATACCATTTGGAGGCATTTAATGTTCGAGCAAAAACGGCTGATTTTCGACAAAAGAGATAACACCCCCCCCATTACGTCATGCTTCAGAAATGTGGAAAATGGTCCGTTTTCAAATGTTTTATTTTTGAACGTCAGTTCACATTTCTAGGTGGATCATCAGTGTTAGAGCTAAAATTAGCATGTTTAAAGTGATTTTCATGCTTCCAGGGGCCCAAAACACAAGATTTATGGAATGGTTAAAAGTGCATGAAAATGGCCAATTTACTCACTCTGAGTTCTCAAAAAGGGTTTCTTCACCCCGGGAAGTGAAATAAATACCATTTGGAGGCATTTAATGTTCGAGCAAAAACGGCTGATTTTCGACAAAAGAGATAACACCCCCCCATTACGTCATGCTTCAGAAATGTGGAAAATGGTCCGTTTTCAAATGTTTTATTTTTGAACGTCAGTTCACATTTGTAGGTGGATCATCAGTGTTAGAGCTAAAATTAGCATGTTTAAAGTGATTTTCATGCTTCCAGGGGCTCGGGAAGTTAATTAAATACCATTTGGAGGCATTTAATGTTCGAGCAAAAACGGCTGATTTTCGACAAAAGAGATAACACCCCCCCATTACGTCATGCTTCAGAAATGTGGAAAATGGTCCGTTTTCAAATGTTTTATTTTTGAACGTCAGTTCACATTTGTAGGTGGATCATCAGTGTTAGAGCTAAAATTAGCATGTTTAAAGTGATTTTCATGCTTCCAGGGGCTCGGGAAGTTAATTAAATACCATTTGGAGGCATTTAATGTTCGAGCAAAAACGGCTGATTTTCGACAAAAGAGATAACACCCCCCCATTACGTCATGCTTCAGAAATGTGGAAAATGGTCCGTTTTCAAATGTTTTATTTTTGAACGTCAGTTCACATTTGTAGGTGGATCATCAGTGTTAGAGCTAAAATTAGCATGTTTAAAGTGATTTTCATGCTTCCAGGGGCTCGGGAAGTGAAATAAATACCATTTGGAGGCATTTAATGTTCGAGCAAAAACGGCTGATTTTCGACAAAAGAGATAACACCCCCCCATTACGTCATGCTTCAGAAATGTGGAAAATGGTCCGTTTTCAAATGTTTTATTTTTGAACGTCAGTTCACATTTGTAGGTGGATCATCAGTGTTAGAGCTAAAATTAGCATGTTTAAAGTGATTTTCATGCTTCCAGGGGCTCGGGAAGTTAATTAAATACCATTTGGAGGCATTTAATGTTCGAGCAAAAACGGCTGATTTTCGACAAAAGAGATAACACCCCCCCATTACGTCATGCTTCAGAAATGTGGAAAATGGTCCGTTTTCAAATGTTTTATTTTTGAACGTCAGTTCACATTTGTAGGTGGATCATCAGTGTTAGAGCTAAAATTAGCATGTTTAAAGTGATTTTCATGCTTCCAGGGGCCCAAAACACAAGATTAATGGAATGGTTAAAAGTGCATGAAAATGGCCAATTTACTCACTCTGAGTTCTCAAAAAGGGGTTCTTCACCCCGGGAAGTGAAATAAATACCATTTGGAGGCATTTAATGTTCGAGCAAAAACGGCTGATTTTCGACAAAAGAGATAACACCCCCCCATTACGTCATGCTTCAGAAATGTGGAAAATGATCCGTTTTCAAATGTTTTATTTTTGAACATCAGTTCACATTTGTAGGTGGATCATCAGTGTTAGAGCTAAAATTAGCATGTTTAAAGTGATTTTCATGCTTCCAGGGGCTCGGGAAGTTAATTAAATACCATTTGGAGGCATTTAATGTTCGAGCAAAAACGGCTGATTTTCGACAAAAGAGATAACACCCCCCCCATTACGTCATGCTTCAGAAATGTGGAAAATGGTCCGTTTTCAAATGTTTTATTTTTGAACGTCAGTTCACATTTGTAGGTGGATCATCAGTGTTAGAGCTAAAATTAGCATGTTTAAAGTGATTTTCATGCTTCCAGGGGCTCGGGAAGTTAATTAAATACCATTTGGAGGCATTTAATGTTCGAGCAAAAACGGCTGATTTTCGACAAAAGAGATAACACCCCCCCATTACGTCATGCTTCAGAAATGTGGAAAATGGTCCGTTTTCAAATGTTTTATTTTTGAACGTCAGTTCACATTTGTAGGTGGATCATCAGTGTTAGAGCTAAAATTAGCATGTTTAAAGTGATTTTCATGCTTCCAGGGGCTCGGGAAGTGAAATAAATACCATTTGGAGGCATTTAATGTTCGAGCAAAAACGGCTGATTTTCGACAAAAGAGATAACACCCTTCCCATTACGTCATGCTTCAGAAATGTGGAAAATGGTCCGTTTTCAAATGTTTTATTTTTGAATGTCAGTTCACATTTGTAGGTGGATCATCAGTGTTAGAGCTAAAATTAGCATGTTTAAAGTGATTTTCATGCTTCCAGGGGCTCGGGAAGTTAATTAAATACCATTTGGAGGCATTTAATGTTCGAGCAAAAACGGCTGATTTTCGACAAAAGAGATAACACCCCCCCATTACGTCATGCTTCAGAAATGTGGAAAATGGTCCGTTTTCAAATGTTTTATTTTTGAACGTCAGTTCACATTTGTAGGTGGATCATCAGTGTTAGAGCTAAAATTAGCATGTTTAAAGTGATTTTCATGCTTCCAGGGGCTCGGGAAGTGAAATAAATACCATTTGGAGGCATTTAATTTTCGAGCAAAAACGGCTGATTTTCGACAAAAGAGGTAACACCCCCCCATTACGTCATGCTTCAGAAATGTGGAAAATGGTCCGTTTTCAAATGTTTTATTTTTGAACGTCAGTTCACATTTGTAGGTGGATCATCAGTGTTAGAGCTAAAATTAGCATGTTTAAAGTGATTTTCATGCTTCCAGGGGCTCGGGAAGTTAATTAAATACCATTTGGAGGCATTTAATGTTCGAGCAAAAACGGCTGATTTTCGACAAAAGAGATAACACCCCCCCATTACGTCATGCTTCAGAAATGTGGAAAATGGTCCATTTTCAAATGTTTTATTTTTGAACGTCAGTTCACATTTGTAGGTGGATCATCAGTGTTAGAGCTAAAATTAGCATGTTTAAAGTGATTTTCATGCTTCCAGGGGCCCAAAACACAAGATTAATGGAATGGTTAAAAGTGCATGAAAATGGCCAATTTACTCACTCTGAGTTCTCAAAAAGGGTTTCTTCACCCCGGGAAGTGAAATAAATACCATTTGGAGGCATTTAATGTTCGAGCAAAAATGGCTGATTTTCGACAAAAGAGATAACACCCCCCCATTACGTCATGCTTCAGAAATGTGGAAAATGGTCCGTTTTCAAATGTTTTATTTTTGAACGTCAGTTCACATTTGTAGGTGGATCATCAGTGTTAGAGCTAAAATTAGCATGTTTAAAGTGATTTTCATGCTTCCAGGGGCCCAAAACACAAGATTTATGGAATGGTTAAAAGTGCATGAAAATGGCCAATTTACTCACTCTGAGTTCTCAAAAAGGGTTTCTTCACCCCGGTAGGTTAATTAAATACCATTTGGAGGCATTTAATGTTCGAGCAAAAACGGCTGATTCGACAAAAGAGATAACACCCCCCCATTACGTCATGCTTCAGAAATGTGGAAAATGGTCCGTTTTCAAATGTTTTATTTTTGAACGTCAGTTCACATTTGTAGGTGGATCATCAGTGTTAGAGCTAAAATTAGCATGTTTAAAGTGATTTTCATGCTTCCAGGGGCTCGGGAAGTTAATTAAATACCATTTGGAGGCATTTAATGTTCGAGCAAAAACGGCTGATTTTCGACAAAAGAGATAACACCCCCCATTACGTCATGCTTCAGAAATGTGGAAAATGGTCCGTTTTCAAATGTTTTATTTTTGAACGTCAGTTCACATTTGTAGGTGGATCATCAGTGTTAGAGCTAAAATTAGCATGTTTAAAGTGATTTTCATGCTTCCAGGGGCCCAAAACACAAGATTAATGGAATGGTTAAAAGTGCATGAAAATGGCCAATTTACTCACTCTGAGTTCTCAAAAAGGGTTTCTTCACCCCGGGAAGTGAAATAAATACCATTTGGAGGCATTTAATGTTCGAGCAAAAACGGCTGATTTTCGACAAAAGAGATAACACCCCCCCATTACGTCATGCTTCAGAAATGTGGAAAATGGTCCGTTTTCAAATGTTTTATTTTTGAACGTCAGTTCACATTTGTAGGTGGATCATCAGTGTTAGAGCTAAAATTAGCATGTTTAAAGTGATTTTCATGCTTCCAGGGGCTCGGGAAGTTAATTAAATACCATTTGGAGGCATTTAATGTTCGAGCAAAAACGGCTGATTTTCGACAAAAGAGATAACACCCCCCCATTACGTCATGCTTCAGAAATGTGGAAAATGGTCCATTTTCAAATGTTTTATTTTTGAACGTCAGTTCACATTTGTAGGTGGGTCATCAGTGTTAGAGCTAAAATTAGCATGTTTAAAGTGATTTTCATGCTTCCAGGGGCTCGGGAAGTTAATTAAATACCATTTGGAGGCATTTATTGTTCGAGCAAAAACGGCTGATTTTCGACAAAAGAGATAACACCCCCCCATTACGTCATGCTTCAGAAATGTGGAAAATGGTCCGTTTTCAAATGTTTTATTTTTGAACGTCAGTTCACATTTGTAGGTGGATCATCAGTGTTAGAGCTAAAATTAGCATGTTTAAAGTGATTTTCATGCTTCCAGGGGCCCAAAACACAAGATTTATGGAATGGTTAAAAGTGCATGAAAATGGCCAATTTACTCACTCTGAGTTCTCAAAAAGGGTTTCTTCACCCCGGGAAGTTAATTAAATACCATTTGGAGGCATTTAATGTTCGAGCAAAAACGGCTGATTTTCGACAAAAGAGATAACACCCCCCCATTACGTCATGCTTCAGAAATGTGGAAAATGGTCCGTTTTCAAATGTTTTATTTTTGAACGTCAGTTCACATTTGTAGGTGGATCATCAGTGTTAGAGCTAAAATTAGCATGTTTAAAGTGATTTTCATGCTTCCAGGGGCTCGGGAAGTTAATTAAATACCATTTGGAGGCATTTAATGTTCGAGCAAAAACGGCTGATTTTCGACAAAAGAGATAACACCCCCCCATTACGTCATGCTTCAGAAATGTGGAAAATGGTCCGTTTTCAAATGTTTTATTTTTGAACGTCAGTTCACATTTGTAGGTGGATCATCAGTGTTAGAGCTAAAATTAGCATGTTTAAAGTGATTTTCATGCTTCCAGGGGCCCAAAACACAAGATTTATGGAATGGTTAAAAGTGCATGAAAATGGCCAATTTACTCACTCTGAGTTCTCAAAAAGGGTTTCTTCACCCCGGGAAGTTAATTAAATACCATTTGGAGGCATTTAATGTTCGAGCAAAAACGGCTGATTTTCGACAAAAGAGATAACACCCCCCCATTACGTCATGCTTTAGAAATGTGGAAAATGGTCCGTTTTCAAATGTTTTATTTTTTAACGTCAGTTCACATTTGTAGGTGGATCATCAGTGTTAGAGCTAAAATTAGCATGTTTAAAGTGATTTTCATGCTTCCAGGGGCCCAAAACACAAGATTTATGGAATGGTTAAAAGTGCATGAAAATGGCCAATTTACTCACTCTGAGTTCTCAAAAAGGGTTTCTTCACCCGGGAAGTGAAATAAATACCATTTGGAGGCATTTAATGTTCGAGCAAAAACGGCTGATTTTCGACAAAAGAGATAACACCCCCCCATTACGTCATGCTTCAGAAATGTGGAAAATGGTCCGTTTTCAAATGTTTTATTTTTGAACGTCAGTTCACATTTGTAGGTGGATCATCAGTGTTAGAGCTAAAATTAGCATGTTTAAAGTGATTTTCATGCTTCCAGGGGCTCGGGAAGTTAATTAAATACCATTTGGAGGCATTTAATGTTCGAGCAAAAACGGCTGATTTTTGACAAAAGAGATAACACCCCCCCATTACGTCATGCTTCAGAAATGTGGAAAATGGTCCGTTTTCAAATGTTTTATTTTTGAACGTCAGTTCACATTTGTAGGTGGATCATCAGTGTTAGAGCTAAAATTAGCATGTTTAAAGTGATTTTCATGCTTCCAGGGGCCCAAAACACAAGATTAATGGAATGGTTAAAAGTGCATGAAAATGGCCAATTTACTCACTCTGAGTTCTCAAAAAGGGTTTCTTCACCCCGGGAAGTCAAATAAATACCATTTGGAGGCATTTAATGTTCGAGCAAAAACGGCTGATTTTCGACAAAAGAGATAACACCCCCCCATTACGTCATGCTTCAGAAATGTGGAAAATGGTCCGTTTTCAAATGTTTCATTTTTGAACGTCAGTTAACATTTGTAGGTGGATCATCAGTGTTAGAGCTAAAATTAGCATGTTTAAAGTGATTTTCATGCTTCCAGGGGCTCGGGAAGTTAATTAAATACCATTTGGAGGCATTTAATGTTCGAGCAAAAACGGCTGATTTTCGACAAAAGAGATAACACCCCCCCATTACGTCATGCTTCAGAAATGTGGAAAATGGTCCGTTTTCAAATGTTTTATTTTTGAACGTCAGTTCACATTTGTAGGTGGATCATCAGTGTTAGAGCTAAAATTAGCATGTTTAAAGTGATTTTCATGCTTCCAGGGGCCCAAAACACAAGATTTATGGAATGGTTAAAAGTGCATGAAAATGGCCAATTTACTCACTCTGAGTTCTCAAAAAGGGTTTCTTCACCCCGGGAAGTTAATTAAATACCATTTGGAGGCATTTAATGTTCGAGCAAAAACGGCTGATTTTCGACAAAAGAGATAACACCCCCCATTACGTCATGCTTCAGAAATGTGGAAAATGGTCCGTTTTCAAATGTTTTATTTTTGAACGTCAGTTCACATTTGTAGGTGGATCATCAGTGTTAGAGCTAAAATTAGCATGTTTAAAGTGATTTTCATGCTTCCAGGGGCTCGGGAAGTTAATTAAATACCATTTGGAGGCATTTAATGTTCGAGCAAAAACGGCTGATTTTCGACAAAAGAGATAACACCCCCCCCATTACGTCATGCTTCAGAAATGTGGAAAATGGTCCGTTTTCAAATGTTTTATTTTTGAACGTCAGTTCACATTTGTAGGTGGATCATCAGTGTTAGAGCTAAAATTTGCATGTTTAAAGTGATTTTCATGCTTCCAGGGGCTCGGGAAGTTAATTAAATACCATTTGGAGGCATTTAATGTTCGAGCAAAAACGGCTGATTTTCGACAAAAGAGATAACACCCCCCCATTACGTCATGCTTCAGAAATGTGGAAAATGGTCCGTTTCAAATGTTTTATTTTTGAACGTCAGTTCACATTTGTAGGTGGATCATCAGTGTTAGAGCTAAAATTAGCATGTTTAAAGTGATTTTCATGCTTCCAGGGGCTCGGGAAGTGAAATAAATACCATTTGGAGGCATTTAATGTTCGAGCAAAAACGGCAGATTTTCGACAAAAGAGATAACACCCCCCCCATTACGTCATGCTTCAGAAATGTGGAAAATGGTCCGTTTTCAAATGTTTTATTTTTGAACGTCAGTTCACATTTGTAGGTGGATCATCAGTGTTAGAGCTAAAATTAGCATGTTTAAAGTGATTTTCATGCTTCCAGGGGCTCGGGAAGTTAATTAAATACCATTTGGAGGCATTTAATGTTCGAGCAAAAACGGCTGATTTTCGACAAAAGAGATAACACCCCCCATTACGTCATGCTTCAGAAATGTGGAAAATGGTCCGTTTTCAAATGTTTTATTTTTGAACGTCAGTTCACATTTGTAGGTGGATCATCAGTGTTAGAGCTAAAATTAGCATGTTTAAAGTGATTTTCATGCTTCCAGGGGCTCGGGAAGTGAAATAAATACCATTTGGAGGCATTTAATTTTCGAGCAAAAACGGCTGATTTTCGACAAAAGAGATAACACCCCCCCATTACGTCATGCTTCAGAAATGTGGAAAATGGTCCGTTTTCAAATGTTTTATTTTTGAACGTCAGTTCACATTTGTAGGTGGATCATCAGTGTTAGAGCTAAAATTAGCATGTTTAAAGTGATTTTCATGCTTCCAGGGGCTCGGGAAGTTAATTAAATACCATTTGGAGGCATTTAATGTTCGAGCAAAAACGGCTGATTTTCGACAAAAGAGATAACACCCCCCCATTACGTCATGCTTCAGAAATGTGGAAAATGGTCCATTTTCAAATGTTTTATTTTTGAACGTCAGTTCACATTTGTAGGTGGATCATCAGTGTTAGAGCTAAAATTAGCATGTTTAAAGTGATTTTCATGCTTCCAGGGGCCCAAAACACAAGATTAATGGAATGGTTAAAAGTGCATGAAAATGGCCAATTTACTCACTCTGAGTTCTCAAAAAGGGTTTCTTCACCCCGGGAAGTGAAATAAATACCATTTGGAGGCATTTAATGTTCGAGCAAAAACGGCTGATTTTCGACAAAAGAGATAACACCCCCCCATTACGTCATGCTTCAGAAATGTGGAAAATGGTCCGTTTTCAAATGTTTTATTTTTGAACGTCAGTTCACATTTGTAGGTGGATCATCAGTGTTAGAGCTAAAATTAGCATGTTTAAAGTGATTTTCATGCTTCCAGGGGCTCGGGAAGTTAATTAAATACCATTTGGAGGCATTTAATGTTCGAGCAAAAACGGCTGATTTTCGACAAAAGAGATAACACCCCCCCGTTACGTCATGCTTCAGAAATGTGGAAAATGGTCCGTTTTCAAATGTTTTATTTTTGAACGTCAGTTCACATTTGTAGGTGGATCATCAGTGTTAGAGCTAAAATTAGCATGTTTAAAGTGATTTTCATGCTTCCAGGGGCCCAAAACACAAGATTAATGGAATGGTTAAAAGTGCATGAAAATGGCCAATTTACTCACTCTGAGTTCTCAAAAAGGGTTTCTTCACCCCGGGAAGTGAAATAAATACCATTTGGAGGCATTTAATGTTCGAGCAAAAACGGCTGATTTTCGACAAAAGAGATAACACCCCCCCATTACGTCATGCTTCAGAAATGTGGAAAATAGGTCCGTTTTCAAATGTTTTATTTTTGAACGTCAGTTCACATTTGTAGGTGGATCATCAGTGTTAGAGCTAAAATTAGCATGTTTAAAGTGATTTTCATGCTTCCAGGGGCTCGGGAAGTTAATTAAATACCATTTGGAGGCATTTAATGTTCGAGCAAAAACGGCTGATTTTCGACAAAAGAGATAACACCCCCCCCATTACGTCATGCTTCAGAAATGTGGAAAATGGTCCGTTTTCAAATGTTTTATTTTTGAACGTCAGTTCACATTTGTAGGTGGATCATCAGTGTTAGAGCTAAAATTAGCATGTTTAAAGTGATTTTCATGCTTCCAGGGGCCCAAAACACAAGATTAATGGAATGGTTAAAAGTGCATGAAAATGGCCAATTTACTCACTCTGAGTTCTGAAAAAGGGTTTCTTCACCCCGGGAAGTGAAATAAATATCATTTGGAGGCATTTAATGTTCGAGCAAAAACGGCTGATTTTCGACAAAAGAGATAACACCCCCCCATTACGTCATGCTTCAGAAATGTGGAAAATGGTCCGTTTTCAAATGTTTTATTTTTGAACGTCAGTTCACATTTGTAGGTGGATCATCAGTGTTAGAGCTAAAATTAGCATGTTTAAAGTGATTTTCATGCTTCCAGGGGCTCGGGAAGTTAATTAAATACCATTTGGAGGCATTTAATGTTCGAGCAAAAACGGCTGATTTTCGACAAAAGAGATAACACCCCCCCCATTACGTCATGCTTCAGAAATGTGGAAAATGGTCCGTTTTCAAATGTTTTATTTTTGAACGTCAGTTCACATTTGTAGGTGGATCATCAGTGTTAGAGCTAAAATTAGCATGTTTAAAGTGATTTTCATGCTTCCAGGGGCCCAAAACACAAGATTTATGGAATGGTTAAAAGTGCATGAAAATGGCCAATTTACTCACTCTGAGTTCTCAAAAAGGGTTTCTTCACCCCGGGAAGTGAAATAAATACCATTTGGAGGCATTTAATGTTCGAGCAAAAACGGCTGATTTTCGACAAAAGAGATAACACCCCCCCATTACGTCATGCTTCAGAAATGTGGAAAATGGTCCGTTTTCAAATGTTTTATTTTTGAACGTCAGTTCACATTTGTAGGTGGATCATCAGTGTTAGAGCTAAAATTAGCATGTTTAAAGTGATTTTCATGCTTCCAGGGGCTCGGTAAGTTAATTAAATACCATTTGGAGGCATTTAATGTTCGAGCAAAAACGGCTGATTTTCGACAAAAGAGATAACACCCCCCCATTACGTCATGCTTCAGAAATGTGGAAAATGGTCCGTTTTCAAATGTTTTATTTTTGAACGTCAGTTCACATTTGTAGGTGGATCATCAGTGTTAGAGCTAAAATTAGCATGTTTAAAGTGATTTTTATGCTTCCAGGAGCTCGGGAAGTGAAATAAATACCATTTGGAGGCATTTAATGTTCGAGCAAAAACGGCTGATTTTCGACAAAAGAGATAACACCCCCCCATTACGTCATGCTTCAGAAATGTGGAAAATGGTCCGTTTTAGAATGTTTTATTTTTGAACGTCAGTTCACATTTGTAGGTGGATCATCAGTGTTAGAGCTAAAATTAGCATGTTTAAAGTGATTTTCATGCTTCCAGGGGCTCGGGAAGTTAATTAAATACCATTTGGAGGCATTTAATGTTCGAGCAAAAACGGCTGATTTTCGACAAAAGAGATAACACCCCCCCATTACGTCATGCTTCAGAAATGTGGAAAATGGTCCGTTTTCAAATGTTTTATTTTTGAACGTCAGTTCACATTTGTAGGTGGATCATCAGTGTTAGAGCTAAAATTAGCATGTTTAAAGTGATTTTCATGCTTCCAGGGGCCCAAAACACAAGATTAATGGAATGGTTAAAAGTGCATGAAAATGGCCAATTTACTCACTCTGAGTTCTCAAAAAGGGTTTCTTCACCCCGGGAAGTGAAATAAATACCATTTGGAGGCATTTAATGTTCGAGCAAAAACGGCTGATTTTCGACAAAAGAGATAACACCCCCCCCATTACGTCATGCTTCAGAAATGTGGAAAATGATCCGTTTTCAAATGTTTTATTTTTGAACGTCAGTTCACATTTGTAGGTGGATCATCAGTGTTAGAGCTAAAATTAGCATGTTTAAAGTGATTTTCATGCTTCCAGGGGCTCGGGAAGTTAATTAAATACCATTTGGAGGCATTTAATGTTCGAGCAAAAACGGCTGATTTTCGACAAAAGAGATAACACCCCCCCCATTACGTCATGCTTCAGAAATGTGGAAAATGATCCGTTTTCAAATGTTTTATTTTTGAACGTCAGTTCACATTTGTAGGTGGATCATCAGTGTTAGAGCTAAAATTAGCATGTTTAAAGTGATTTTCATGCTTCCAGGGGCTCGGGAAGTTAATTAAATACCATTTGGAGGCATTTAATGTTCGAGCAAAAACGGCTGATTTTCGACAAAAGAGATAACACCCCCCCCATTACGTCATGCTTCAGAAATGTTGAAAATGGTCCGTTTTCAAATGTTTTATTTTTGAACGTCAGTTCACATTTGTAGGTGGATCATCAGTGTTAGAGCTAAAATTAGCATGTTTAAAGTGATTTTCATGCTTCCAGGGGCTCGGGAAGTTAATTAAATACCATTTGGAGGCATTTAATGTTCGAGCAAAAACGGCTGATTTTCGACAAAAGAGATAACACCCCCCCATTACGTCATGCTTCAGAAATGTGGAAAATGGTCCGTTTTCAAATGTTTTATTTTTGAACGTCAGTTCACATTTGTAGGTGGATCATCAGTGTTAGAGCTAAAATTAGCATGTTTAAAGTGATTTTCATGCTTCCAGGGGCTCGGGAAGTGAAATAAATACCATTTGGAGGCATTTAATGTTCGAGCAAAAACGGCTGATTTTCGACAAAAGAGATAACACCCCCCATTACGTCATGCTTCAGAAATGTGGAAAATGGTCCGTTTTCACATGTTTTATTTTTGAACGTCAGTTCACATTTGTAGGTGGATCATCAGTGTTAGAGCTAAAATTAGCATGTTTAAAGTGATTTTCATGCTTCCAGGGGCTCGGGAAGTTAATTAAATACCATTTGGAGGCATTTAATGTTCGAGCAAAAACGGCTGATTTTCGACAAAAGAGATAACACCCCCCCATTACGTCATGCTTCAGAAATGTGGAAAATGGTCCGTTTTCAAATGTTTTATTTTTGAACGTCAGTTCACATTTGTAGGTGGATCATCAGTGTTAGAGCTAAAATTAGCATGTTTAAAGTGATTTTCATGCTTCCAGGGGCTCGGGAAGTGAAATAAATACCATTTGGAGGCATTTAATTTTCGAGCAAAAACGGCTGATTTTCGACAAAAGAGATAACACCCCCCCATTACGTCATGCTTCAGAAATGTGGAAAATGGTCCGTTTTCAAATGTTTTATTTTTGAACGTCAGTTCACATTTGTAGGTGGATCATCAGTGTTAGAGCTAAAATTAGCATGTTTAAAGTGATTTTCATGCTTCCAGGGGCTCGGGAAGTTAATTAAATACCATTTGGAGGCATTTAATGTTCGAGCAAAAACGGCTGATTTTCGACAAAAGAGATAACACCCCCCCATTACGTCATGCTTCAGAAATGTGGAAAATGGTCCATTTTCAAATGTTTTATTTTTGAACGTCAGTTCACATTTGTAGGTGGATCATCAGTGTTAGAGCTAAAATTAGCATGTTTAAAGTGATTTTCATGCTTCCAGGGGCCCAAAACACAAGATTAATGGAATGGTTAAAAGTGCATGAAAATGGCCAATTTACTCACTCTGAGTTCTCAAAAAGGGTTTCTTCACCCCGGGAAGTGAAATAAATACCATTTGGAGGCATTTAATGTTCGAGCAAAAATGGCTGATTTTCGACAAAAGAGATAACACCCCCCCATTACGTCATGCGTCAGAAATGTGGAAAATGGTCCGTTTTCAAATGTTTTATTTTTGAACGTCAGTTCACATTTGTAGGTGGATCATCAGTGTTAGAGCTAAAATTAGCATGTTTAAAGTGATTTTCATGCTTCCAGGGGCCCAAAACACAAGATTTATGGAATGGTTAAAAGTGCATGAAAATGGCCAATTTACTCACTCTGAGTTCTCAAAAAGGGTTTCTTCAACCCGGGAAGTTAATTAAATACCATTTGGAGGCATTTAATGTTCGAGCAAAAACGGCTGATTTTCGACAAAAGAGATAACACCCCCCCATTACGTCATGCTTCAGAAATGTGGAAAATGGTCCGTTTTCAAATGTTTTATTTTTGAACGTCAGTTCACATTTGTAGGTGGATCATCAGTGTTAGAGCTAAAATTAGCATGTTTAAAGTGATTTTCATGCTTCCAGGGGCTCGGGAAGTTAATTAAATACCATTTGGAGGCATTTAATGTTCGAGCAAAAACGGCTGATTTTCGACAAAAGAGATAACACCCCCCATTACGTCATGCTTCAGAAATGTGGAAAATGGTCCGTTTTCAAATGTTTTATTTTTGAACGTCAGTTCACATTTGTAGGTGGATCATCAGTGTTAGAGCTAAAATTAGCATGTTTAAAGTGATTTTCATGCTTCCAGGGGCCCAAAACACAAGATTAATGGAATGGTTAAAAGTGCATGAAAATGGCCAATTTACTCACTCTGAGTTCTCAAAAAGGGTTTCTTCACCCCGGGAAGTGAAATAAATACCATTTGGAGGCATTTAATGTTCGAGCAAAAACGGCTGATTTTCGACAAAAGAGATAACACCCCCCCATTACGTCATGCTTCAGAAATGTGGAAAATGGTCCGTTTTCAAATGTTTTATTTTTGAACGTCAGTTCACATTTGTAGGTGGATCATCAGTGTTAGAGCTAAAATTAGCATGTTTAAAGTGATTTTCATGCTTCCAGGGGCTCGGGAAGTTAATTAAATACCATTTGGAGGCATTTAATGTTCGAGCAAAAACGGCTGATTTTCGACAAAAGAGATAACACCCCCCCATTACGTCATGCTTCAGAAATGTGGAAAATGGTCTGTTTTCAAATGTTTTATTTTTGAACGTCAGTTCACATTTGTAGGTGGATCATCAGTGTTAGAGCTAAAATTAGCATGTTTAAAGTGATTTTCATGCTTCCAGGGGCTCGGGAAGTGAAATAAATACCATTTGGAGGCATTTAATGTTCGAGCAAAAACGGCTGATTTTCGACAAAAGAGATAACACCCCCCCCCCATTACGTCATGCTTCAGAAATGTGGAAAATGGTCCGTTTTCAAATGTTTTATTTTTGAACGTCAGTTCACATTTGTAGGTGGATCATCAGTGTTAGAGCTAAAATTAGCATGTTTAAAGTGATTTTCATGCTTCCAGGGGCTCGGGAAGTTAATTAAATACCATTTGGAGGCATTTAATGTTCGAGCAAAAACGGCTGATTTTCGACAAAAGAGATAACACCCCCCCATTACGTCATGCTTCAGAAATGTGGAAAATGGTCCGTTTTCAAATGTTTTATTTTTGAACGTCAGTTCACATTTGTAGGTGGATCATCAGTGTTAGAGCTAAAATTAGCATGTTTAAAGTGATTTTCATGCTTCCAGGGGCCCAAAACACAAGATTAATGGAATGGTTAAAAGTGCATGAAAATGGCCAATTTACTCACTCTGAGTTCTCAAAAAGGGTTTCTTCACCCCGGGAAGTGAAATAAATACCATTTGGAGGCATTTAATGTTCGAGCAAAAACGGCTGATTTTCGACAAAAGAGATAACACCCCCCCATTACGTCATGCTTCAGAAATGTGGAAAATGGTCCGTTTTCAAATGTTTTATTTTTGAACGTCAGTTCACATTTGTAGGTGGATCATCAGTGTTAGAGCTAAAATTAGCATGTTTAAAGTGATTTTCATGCTTCCAGGGGCTCGGGAAGTTAATTAAATACCATTTGGAGGCATTTATTGTTCGAGCAAAAACGGCTGATTTTCGACAAAAGAGATAACACCCCCCCATTACGTCATGCTTCAGAAATGTGGAAAATGGTCCGTTTTCAAATGTTTTATTTTTGAACGTCAGTTCACATTTGTAGGTGGATCATCAGTGTTAGAGCTAAAATTAGCATGTTTAAAGTGATTTTCATGCTTCCAGGGGCCCAAAACACAAGATTTATGGAATGGTTAAAAGTGCATGAAAATGGCCAATTTACTCACTCTGAGTTCTCAAAAAGGGTTTCTTCACCCCGGGAAGTTAATTAAATACCATTTGGAGGCATTTAATGTTCGAGCAAAAACGGCTGATTTTCGACAAAAGAGATAACACCCCCCCATTACGTCATGCTTCAGAAATGTGGAAAATGGTCCGTTTTCAAATGTTTTATTTTTGAACGTCAGTTCACATTTGTAGGTGGATCATCAGTGTTAGAGCTAAAATTAGCATGTTTAAAGTGATTTTCATGCTTCCAGGGGCTCGGGAAGTTAATTAAATACCATTTGGAGGCATTTAATGTTCGAGCAAAAACGGCTGATTTTCGACAAAAGAGATAACACCCCCCCATTACGTCATGCTTCAGAAATGTGGAAAATGGTCCGTTTTCAAATGTTTTATTTTTGAACGTCAGTTCACATTTGTAGGTGGATCATCAGTGTTAGAGCTAAAATTAGCATGTTTAAAGTGATTTTCATGCTTCCAGGGGCCCAAAACACAAGATTTATGGAATGGTTAAAAGTGCATGAAAATGGCCAATTTACTCACTCTGAGTTCTCAAAAAGGGTTTCTTCACCCCGGGAAGTGAAATAAATACCATTTGGAGGCATTTAATGTTCGAGCAAAAACGGCTGATTTTCGACAAAAGAGATAACACCCCCCCATTACGTCATGCTTCAGAAATGTGGAAAATGATCCGTTTTCAAATGTTTTATTTTTGAACGTCAGTTCACATTTGTAGGTGGATCATCAGTGTTAGAGCTAAAATTAGCATGTTTAAAGTGATTTTCATGCTTCCAGGGGCTCGGGAAGTTAATTAAATACCATTTGGAGGCATTTAATGTTCGAGCAAAAACGGCTGATTTTCGACAAAAGAGATAACACCCCCCCCATTACGTCATGCTTCAGAAATGTGGAAAATCGTCCATTTTCAAATGTTTTATTTTTGAACGTCAGTTCACATTTGTAGGTGGATCATCAGTGTTAGAGCTAAAATTTGCATGTTTAAAGTGATTTTCATGCTTCCAGGGGCTCGGGAAGTTAATTAAATACCATTTGGAGGCATTTAATGTTCGAGCAAAAACGGCTGATTTTCGACAAAAGAGATAACACCCCCCCATTACGTCATGCTTCAGAAATGTGGAAAATGGTCCGTTTTCAAATGTTTTATTTTTGAACGTCAGTTCACATTTGTAGGTGGATCATCAGTGTTAGAGCTAAAATTAGCATGTTTAAAGTGATTTTCATGCTTCCAGAGGCTCGGGAAGTGAAATAAATACCATTTGGAGGCATTTAATGTTCGAGCAAAAACGGCTGATTTTCGACAAAAGAGATAACACCCCCCCATTACGTCATGCTTCAGAAATGTGGAAAATGGTCCGTTTTCAAATGTTTTATTTTTGAACGTCAGTTCACATTTGTAGGTGGATCATCAGTGTTAGAGCTAAAATTAGCATGTTTAAAGTGATTTTCATGCTTCCAGGGGCTCGGGAAGTGAAATAAATACCATTTGGAGGCATTTAATTTTCGAGCAAAAACGGCTGATTTTCGACAAAAGAGATAACACCCCCCCATTACGTCATGCTTCAGAAATGTGGAAAATGGTCCGTTTTCAAATGTTTTATTTTTGAACGTCAGTTCACATTTGTAGGTGGATCATCAGTGTTAGAGCTAAAATTAGCATGTTTAAAGTGATTTTCATGCTTCCAGGGGCTCGGGAAGTTAATTAAATACCATTTGGAGGCATTTAATGTTCGAGCAAAAACGGCTGATTTTCGACAAAAGAGATAACACCCCCCCCATTACGTCATGCTTCAGAAATGTGGAAAATGGTCCATTTTCAAATGTTTTATTTTTGAACGTCAGTTCACATTTGTAGGTGGATCATCAGTGTTAGAGCTAAAATTAGCATGTTTAAAGTGATTTTCATTCTTCCAGGGGCCCAAAAAGCAAGATTAATGGAATGGTTAAAAGTGCATGAAAATGGCCAATTTACTCACTCTGAGTTCTCAAAATGGGTTTCTTCACCCCGGGAAGTGAAATAAATACCATTTGGAGGCATTTAATGTTCGAGCAAAAACGGCTGATTTTCGACAAAAGAGATAACACCCGCCCATTACGTCATGCTTCAGAAATGTGGAAAATGGTCCGTTTTCAAATGTTTTATTTTTGAACGTCAGTTCACATTTGTAGGTGGATCATCAGTGTTAGAGCTAAAATTAGCATGTTTAAAGTGATTTTCATGCTTCCAGGGGCTCGGGAAGTGAAATAAATACCATTTGGAGGCATTTAATGTTCGAGCAAAAACGGCTGATTTTCGACAAAAGAGATAACACCCCCCCATTACGTCATGCTTCAGAAATGTGGAAAATGGTCCGTTTTCAAATGTTTTATTTTTGAACGTCAGTTCACATTTGTAGGTGGATCATCAGTGTTAGAGCTAAAATTAGCATGTTTAAAGTGATTTTCATGCTTCCAGGGGCTCGGGAAGTTAATTAAATACCATTTGGAGGCATTTAATGTTCGAGCAAAAACGGCTGATTTTCGACAAAAGAGATAACACCCCCCCATTACGTCATGCTTCAGAAATGTGGAAAATGGTCCGTTTTCAAATGTTTTATTTTTGAACGTCAGTTCACATTTGTAGGTGGATCATCAGTGTTAGAGCTAAAATTAGCATGTTTAATGTGATTTTCATGCTTCCAGGGGCCCAAAACACAAGATTAATGGAATGGTTAAAAGTGCATGAAAATGGCCAATTTACTCACTCTGAGTTCTCAAAAAGGGTTTCTTCACCCCGGGAAGTGAAATAAATACCATTTGGAGGCATTTAATGTTCGAGCAAAAACGGCTGATTTTCTACAAAAGAGATAACACCCCCCCATTACGTCATGCTTCAGAAATGTGGAAAATGGTCCGTTTTCAAATGTTTTATTTTTGAACGTCAGTTCACATTTGTAGGTGGATCATCAGTGTTAGAGCTAAAATTAGCATGTTTAAAGTGATTTTCATGCTTCCAGGGGCTCGGGAAGTGAAATAAATACCATTTGGAGGCATTTAATGTTCGAGCAAAAACGGCTGATTTTCGACAAAAGAGATAACACCCCCCCATTACGTCATGCTTCAGAAATGTGGAAAATGGTCCGTTTTCAAATGTTTTATTTTTGAACGTCAGTTCACATTTGTAGGTGGATCATCAGTGTTAGAGCTAAAATTAGCATGTTTAAAGTGATTTTCATGCTTCCAGGGGCTCGGGAAGTTAATTAAATACCATTTGGAGGCATTTAATGTTCGAGCAAAAACGGCTGATTTTCGACAAAAGAGATAACACCCCCCCATTACGTCATGCTTCAGAAATGTGGAAAATGGTCCGTTTTCAAATGTTTTATTTTTGAACGTCAGTTCACATTTGTAGGTGGATCATCAGTGTTAGAGCTAAAATTAGCATGTTTAAAGTGATTTTCATGCTTCCAGGGGCCCAAAACACAAGATTAATGGAATGGTTAAAAGTGCATGAAAATGGCCAATTTACTCACTCTGAGTTCTCAAAAAGGGGTTCTTCACCCCGGGAAGTGAAATAAATACCATTTGGAGGCATTTAATGTTCGAGCAAAAACGGCTGATTTTCGACAAAAGAGATAACACCCCCCCATTACGTCATGCTTCAGAAATGTGGAAAATGATCCGTTTTCAAATGTTTTATTTTTGAACATCAGTTCACATTTGTAGGTGGATCATCAGTGTTAGAGCTAAAATTAGCATGTTTAAAGTGATTTTCATGCTTCCAGGGGCTCGGGAAGTTAATTAAATACCATTTGGAGGCATTTAATGTTCGAGCAAAAACGGCTGATTTTCGACAAAAGAGATAACACCCCCCCCATTACGTCATGCTTCAGAAATGTGGAAAATGGTCCGTTTTCAAATGTTTTATTTTTGAACGTCAGTTCACATTTGTAGGTGGATCATCAGTGTTAGAGCTAAAATTAGCATGTTTAAAGTGATTTTCATGCTTCCAGGGGCTCGGGAAGTTAATTAAATACCATTTGGAGGCATTTAATGTTCGAGCAAAAACGGCTGATTTTCGACAAAAGAGATAACACCCCCCCATTACGTCATGCTTCAGAAATGTGGAAAATGGTCCGTTTTCAAATGTTTTATTTTTGAACGTCAGTTCACATTTGTAGGTGGATCATCAGTGTTAGAGCTAAAATTAGCATGTTTAAAGTGATTTTCATGCTTCCAGGGGCTCGGGAAGTGAAATAAATACCATTTGGAGGCATTTAATGTTCGAGCAAAAACGGCTGATTTTCGACAAAAGAGATAACACCCTTCCCATTACGTCATGCTTCAGAAATGTGGAAAATGGTCCGTTTTCAAATGTTTTATTTTTGAATGTCAGTTCACATTTGTAGGTGGATCATCAGTGTTAGAGCTAAAATTAGCATGTTTAAAGTGATTTTCATGCTTCCAGGGGCTCGGGAAGTTAATTAAATACCATTTGGAGGCATTTAATGTTCGAGCAAAAACGGCTGATTTTCGACAAAAGAGATAACACCCCCCCATTACGTCATGCTTCAGAAATGTGGAAAATGGTCCGTTTTCAAATGTTTTATTTTTGAACGTCAGTTCACATTTGTAGGTGGATCATCAGTGTTAGAGCTAAAATTAGCATGTTTAAAGTGATTTTCATGCTTCCAGGGGCTCGGGAAGTGAAATAAATACCATTTGGAGGCATTTAATTTTCGAGCAAAAACGGCTGATTTTCGACAAAAGAGGTAACACCCCCCCATTACGTCATGCTTCAGAAATGTGGAAAATGGTCCGTTTTCAAATGTTTTATTTTTGAACGTCAGTTCACATTTGTAGGTGGATCATCAGTGTTAGAGCTAAAATTAGCATGTTTAAAGTGATTTTCATGCTTCCAGGGGCTCGGGAAGTTAATTAAATACCATTTGGAGGCATTTAATGTTCGAGCAAAAACGGCTGATTTTCGACAAAAGAGATAACACCCCCCCATTACGTCATGCTTCAGAAATGTGGAAAATGGTCCATTTTCAAATGTTTTATTTTTGAACGTCAGTTCACATTTGTAGGTGGATCATCAGTGTTAGAGCTAAAATTAGCATGTTTAAAGTGATTTTCATGCTTCCAGGGGCCCAAAACACAAGATTAATGGAATGGTTAAAAGTGCATGAAAATGGCCAATTTACTCACTCTGAGTTCTCAAAAAGGGTTTCTTCACCCCGGGAAGTGAAATAAATACCATTTGGAGGCATTTAATGTTCGAGCAAAAATGGCTGATTTTCGACAAAAGAGATAACACCCCCCCATTACGTCATGCTTCAGAAATGTGGAAAATGGTCCGTTTTCAAATGTTTTATTTTTGAACGTCAGTTCACATTTGTAGGTGGATCATCAGTGTTAGAGCTAAAATTAGCATGTTTAAAGTGATTTTCATGCTTCCAGGGGCCCAAAACACAAGATTTATGGAATGGTTAAAAGTGCATGAAAATGGCCAATTTACTCACTCTGAGTTCTCAAAAAGGGTTTCTTCACCCCGGTAGGTTAATTAAATACCATTTGGAGGCATTTAATGTTCGAGCAAAAACGGCTGATTCGACAAAAGAGATAACACCCCCCCATTACGTCATGCTTCAGAAATGTGGAAAATGGTCCGTTTTCAAATGTTTTATTTTTGAACGTCAGTTCACATTTGTAGGTGGATCATCAGTGTTAGAGCTAAAATTAGCATGTTTAAAGTGATTTTCATGCTTCCAGGGGCTCGGGAAGTTAATTAAATACCATTTGGAGGCATTTAATGTTCGAGCAAAAACGGCTGATTTTCGACAAAAGAGATAACACCCCCCATTACGTCATGCTTCAGAAATGTGGAAAATGGTCCGTTTTCAAATGTTTTATTTTTGAACGTCAGTTCACATTTGTAGGTGGATCATCAGTGTTAGAGCTAAAATTAGCATGTTTAAAGTGATTTTCATGCTTCCAGGGGCCCAAAACACAAGATTAATGGAATGGTTAAAAGTGCATGAAAATGGCCAATTTACTCACTCTGAGTTCTCAAAAAGGGTTTCTTCACCCCGGGAAGTGAAATAAATACCATTTGGAGGCATTTAATGTTCGAGCAAAAACGGCTGATTTTCGACAAAAGAGATAACACCCCCCCATTACGTCATGCTTCAGAAATGTGGAAAATGGTCCGTTTTCAAATGTTTTATTTTTGAACGTCAGTTCACATTTGTAGGTGGATCATCAGTGTTAGAGCTAAAATTAGCATGTTTAAAGTGATTTTCATGCTTCCAGGGGCTCGGGAAGTTAATTAAATACCATTTGGAGGCATTTAATGTTCGAGCAAAAACGGCTGATTTTCGACAAAAGAGATAACACCCCCCCATTACGTCATGCTTCAGAAATGTGGAAAATGGTCCATTTTCAAATGTTTTATTTTTGAACGTCAGTTCACATTTGTAGGTGGGTCATCAGTGTTAGAGCTAAAATTAGCATGTTTAAAGTGATTTTCATGCTTCCAGGGGCTCGGGAAGTTAATTAAATACCATTTGGAGGCATTTATTGTTCGAGCAAAAACGGCTGATTTTCGACAAAAGAGATAACACCCCCCCATTACGTCATGCTTCAGAAATGTGGAAAATGGTCCGTTTTCAAATGTTTTATTTTTGAACGTCAGTTCACATTTGTAGGTGGATCATCAGTGTTAGAGCTAAAATTAGCATGTTTAAAGTGATTTTCATGCTTCCAGGGGCCCAAAACACAAGATTTATGGAATGGTTAAAAGTGCATGAAAATGGCCAATTTACTCACTCTGAGTTCTCAAAAAGGGTTTCTTCACCCCGGGAAGTTAATTAAATACCATTTGGAGGCATTTAATGTTCGAGCAAAAACGGCTGATTTTCGACAAAAGAGATAACACCCCCCCATTACGTCATGCTTCAGAAATGTGGAAAATGGTCCGTTTTCAAATGTTTTATTTTTGAACGTCAGTTCACATTTGTAGGTGGATCATCAGTGTTAGAGCTAAAATTAGCATGTTTAAAGTGATTTTCATGCTTCCAGGGGCTCGGGAAGTTAATTAAATACCATTTGGAGGCATTTAATGTTCGAGCAAAAACGGCTGATTTTCGACAAAAGAGATAACACCCCCCCATTACGTCATGCTTCAGAAATGTGGAAAATGGTCCGTTTTCAAATGTTTTATTTTTGAACGTCAGTTCACATTTGTAGGTGGATCATCAGTGTTAGAGCTAAAATTAGCATGTTTAAAGTGATTTTCATGCTTCCAGGGGCCCAAAACACAAGATTTATGGAATGGTTAAAAGTGCATGAAAATGGCCAATTTACTCACTCTGAGTTCTCAAAAAGGGTTTCTTCACCCCGGGAAGTTAATTAAATACCATTTGGAGGCATTTAATGTTCGAGCAAAAACGGCTGATTTTCGACAAAAGAGATAACACCCCCCCATTACGTCATGCTTTAGAAATGTGGAAAATGGTCCGTTTTCAAATGTTTTATTTTTTAACGTCAGTTCACATTTGTAGGTGGATCATCAGTGTTAGAGCTAAAATTAGCATGTTTAAAGTGATTTTCATGCTTCCAGGGGCCCAAAACACAAGATTTATGGAATGGTTAAAAGTGCATGAAAATGGCCAATTTACTCACTCTGAGTTCTCAAAAAGGGTTTCTTCACCCGGGAAGTGAAATAAATACCATTTGGAGGCATTTAATGTTCGAGCAAAAACGGCTGATTTTCGACAAAAGAGATAACACCCCCCCATTACGTCATGCTTCAGAAATGTGGAAAATGGTCCGTTTTCAAATGTTTTATTTTTGAACGTCAGTTCACATTTGTAGGTGGATCATCAGTGTTAGAGCTAAAATTAGCATGTTTAAAGTGATTTTCATGCTTCCAGGGGCTCGGGAAGTTAATTAAATACCATTTGGAGGCATTTAATGTTCGAGCAAAAACGGCTGATTTTTGACAAAAGAGATAACACCCCCCCATTACGTCATGCTTCAGAAATGTGGAAAATGGTCCGTTTTCAAATGTTTTATTTTTGAACGTCAGTTCACATTTGTAGGTGGATCATCAGTGTTAGAGCTAAAATTAGCATGTTTAAAGTGATTTTCATGCTTCCAGGGGCCCAAAACACAAGATTAATGGAATGGTTAAAAGTGCATGAAAATGGCCAATTTACTCACTCTGAGTTCTCAAAAAGGGTTTCTTCACCCCGGGAAGTGAAATAAATACCATTTGGAGGCATTTAATGTTCGAGCAAAAACGGCTGATTTTCGACAAAAGAGATAACACCCCCCCATTACGTCATGCTTCAGAAATGTGGAAAATGGTCCGTTTTCAAATGTTTCATTTTTGAACGTCAGTTAACATTTGTAGGTGGATCATCAGTGTTAGAGCTAAAATTAGCATGTTTAAAGTGATTTTCATGCTTCCAGGGGCTCGGGAAGTTAATTAAATACCATTTGGAGGCATTTAATGTTCGAGCAAAAACGGCTGATTTTCGACAAAAGAGATAACACCCCCCCATTACGTCATGCTTCAGAAATGTGGAAAATGGTCCGTTTTCAAATGTTTTATTTTTGAACGTCAGTTCACATTTGTAGGTGGATCATCAGTGTTAGAGCTAAAATTAGCATGTTTAAAGTGATTTTCATGCTTCCAGGGGCCCAAAACACAAGATTTATGGAATGGTTAAAAGTGCATGAAAATGGCCAATTTACTCACTCTGAGTTCTCAAAAAGGGTTTCTTCACCCCGGGAAGTTAATTAAATACCATTTGGAGGCATTTAATGTTCGAGCAAAAACGGCTGATTTTCGACAAAAGAGATAACACCCCCCATTACGTCATGCTTCAGAAATGTGGAAAATGGTCCGTTTTCAAATGTTTTATTTTTGAACGTCAGTTCACATTTGTAGGTGGATCATCAGTGTTAGAGCTAAAATTAGCATGTTTAAAGTGATTTTCATGCTTCCAGGGGCTCGGGAAGTTAATTAAATACCATTTGGAGGCATTTAATGTTCGAGCAAAAACGGCTGATTTTCGACAAAAGAGATAACACCCCCCCCATTACGTCATGCTTCAGAAATGTGGAAAATGGTCCGTTTTCAAATGTTTTATTTTTGAACGTCAGTTCACATTTGTAGGTGGATCATCAGTGTTAGAGCTAAAATTTGCATGTTTAAAGTGATTTTCATGCTTCCAGGGGCTCGGGAAGTTAATTAAATACCATTTGGAGGCATTTAATGTTCGAGCAAAAACGGCTGATTTTCGACAAAAGAGATAACACCCCCCCATTACGTCATGCTTCAGAAATGTGGAAAATGGTCCGTTTCAAATGTTTTATTTTTGAACGTCAGTTCACATTTGTAGGTGGATCATCAGTGTTAGAGCTAAAATTAGCATGTTTAAAGTGATTTTCATGCTTCCAGGGGCTCGGGAAGTGAAATAAATACCATTTGGAGGCATTTAATGTTCGAGCAAAAACGGCAGATTTTCGACAAAAGAGATAACACCCCCCCCATTACGTCATGCTTCAGAAATGTGGAAAATGGTCCGTTTTCAAATGTTTTATTTTTGAACGTCAGTTCACATTTGTAGGTGGATCATCAGTGTTAGAGCTAAAATTAGCATGTTTAAAGTGATTTTCATGCTTCCAGGGGCTCGGGAAGTTAATTAAATACCATTTGGAGGCATTTAATGTTCGAGCAAAAACGGCTGATTTTCGACAAAAGAGATAACACCCCCCATTACGTCATGCTTCAGAAATGTGGAAAATGGTCCGTTTTCAAATGTTTTATTTTTGAACGTCAGTTCACATTTGTAGGTGGATCATCAGTGTTAGAGCTAAAATTAGCATGTTTAAAGTGATTTTCATGCTTCCAGGGGCTCGGGAAGTGAAATAAATACCATTTGGAGGCATTTAATTTTCGAGCAAAAACGGCTGATTTTCGACAAAAGAGATAACACCCCCCCATTACGTCATGCTTCAGAAATGTGGAAAATGGTCCGTTTTCAAATGTTTTATTTTTGAACGTCAGTTCACATTTGTAGGTGGATCATCAGTGTTAGAGCTAAAATTAGCATGTTTAAAGTGATTTTCATGCTTCCAGGGGCTCGGGAAGTTAATTAAATACCATTTGGAGGCATTTAATGTTCGAGCAAAAACGGCTGATTTTCGACAAAAGAGATAACACCCCCCCATTACGTCATGCTTCAGAAATGTGGAAAATGGTCCATTTTCAAATGTTTTATTTTTGAACGTCAGTTCACATTTGTAGGTGGATCATCAGTGTTAGAGCTAAAATTAGCATGTTTAAAGTGATTTTCATGCTTCCAGGGGCCCAAAACACAAGATTAATGGAATGGTTAAAAGTGCATGAAAATGGCCAATTTACTCACTCTGAGTTCTCAAAAAGGGTTTCTTCACCCCGGGAAGTGAAATAAATACCATTTGGAGGCATTTAATGTTCGAGCAAAAACGGCTGATTTTCGACAAAAGAGATAACACCCCCCCATTACGTCATGCTTCAGAAATGTGGAAAATGGTCCGTTTTCAAATGTTTTATTTTTGAACGTCAGTTCACATTTGTAGGTGGATCATCAGTGTTAGAGCTAAAATTAGCATGTTTAAAGTGATTTTCATGCTTCCAGGGGCTCGGGAAGTTAATTAAATACCATTTGGAGGCATTTAATGTTCGAGCAAAAACGGCTGATTTTCGACAAAAGAGATAACACCCCCCCGTTACGTCATGCTTCAGAAATGTGGAAAATGGTCCGTTTTCAAATGTTTTATTTTTGAACGTCAGTTCACATTTGTAGGTGGATCATCAGTGTTAGAGCTAAAATTAGCATGTTTAAAGTGATTTTCATGCTTCCAGGGGCCCAAAACACAAGATTAATGGAATGGTTAAAAGTGCATGAAAATGGCCAATTTACTCACTCTGAGTTCTCAAAAAGGGTTTCTTCACCCCGGGAAGTGAAATAAATACCATTTGGAGGCATTTAATGTTCGAGCAAAAACGGCTGATTTTCGACAAAAGAGATAACACCCCCCCATTACGTCATGCTTCAGAAATGTGGAAAATAGGTCCGTTTTCAAATGTTTTATTTTTGAACGTCAGTTCACATTTGTAGGTGGATCATCAGTGTTAGAGCTAAAATTAGCATGTTTAAAGTGATTTTCATGCTTCCAGGGGCTCGGGAAGTTAATTAAATACCATTTGGAGGCATTTAATGTTCGAGCAAAAACGGCTGATTTTCGACAAAAGAGATAACACCCCCCCCTTACGTCATGCTTCAGAAATGTGGAAAATGGTCCGTTTTCAAATGTTTTATTTTTGAACGTCAGTTCACATTTGTAGGTGGATCATCAGTGTTAGAGCTAAAATTAGCATGTTTAAAGTGATTTTCATGCTTCCAGGGGCCCAAAACACAAGATTAATGGAATGGTTAAAAGTGCATGAAAATGGCCAATTTACTCACTCTGAGTTCTGAAAAAGGGTTTCTTCACCCCGGGAAGTGAAATAAATATCATTTGGAGGCATTTAATGTTCGAGCAAAAACGGCTGATTTTCGACAAAAGAGATAACACCCCCCCATTACGTCATGCTTCAGAAATGTGGAAAATGGTCCGTTTTCAAATGTTTTATTTTTGAACGTCAGTTCACATTTGTAGGTGGATCATCAGTGTTAGAGCTAAAATTAGCATGTTTAAAGTGATTTTCATGCTTCCAGGGGCTCGGGAAGTTAATTAAATACCATTTGGAGGCATTTAATGTTCGAGCAAAAACGGCTGATTTTCGACAAAAGAGATAACACCCCCCCCATTACGTCATGCTTCAGAAATGTGGAAAATGGTCCGTTTTCAAATGTTTTATTTTTGAACGTCAGTTCACATTTGTAGGTGGATCATCAGTGTTAGAGCTAAAATTAGCATGTTTAAAGTGATTTTCATGCTTCCAGGGGCCCAAAACACAAGATTTATGGAATGGTTAAAAGTGCATGAAAATGGCCAATTTACTCACTCTGAGTTCTCAAAAGGGTTTCTTCACCCCGGGAAGTGAAATAAATACCATTTGGAGGCATTTAATGTTCGAGCAAAAACGGCTGATTTTCGACAAAAGAGATAACACCCCCCCATTACGTCATGCTTCAGAAATGTGGAAAATGGTCCGTTTTCAAATGTTTTATTTTTGAACGTCAGTTCACATTTGTAGGTGGATCATCAGTGTTAGAGCTAAAATTAGCA